>NW_026294796.1:0-170644 GCF_026119805.1 Tympanuchus pallidicinctus
CTGCTCACGTATGCATTGGATGTCCAAGAAAACGTTGTTTTATTACAACGAGAAAGCCTGAGAGTTTGAAATTATCTTGTGGCAGAAGTCAGTTTCCCATTTAGCCAACTACACTTTGAATCAGACTTTTCCTGGGACAAGAGAAAGGGATGGCATTTTTCAGATTCAGCTGTTTCTGGAATATCCCTTTTAGGGCAATCCATTCTTTTTCTTGAACAGTTCTGTGTCTATGGAAGTTAGTTGCTCGTGGCCAGATTGTAAAACAGGATGGTGAAGCACCTAACATACCTACAGTGAAAGCTAGTTCAGTGAAGAGTATTTCCAATCTTTTTGGCCACTGCAGAACACGATGAATTTCATGAAAAATGAGGATAGGAAATAGGCAATTTCTCCAGGAAGCATTCAGTAGCTCGTAGACTGGGCTGGCTTGCTGCTGTACCATCAGAATTTGTCATTTATAAATTATAAATTCCCAAACTCTTCACTCATTAAATTGACCATAATCTTTATTTGACTTACAAAGATGGAATGTATTATCCAAACTTCTCAAGTATATCATTTTTATCAACTCTTTCAGGTGATTTGATTTTTACCAGATAAACAACAATAGGCCATTTTTGTCTCTAAAGGCATACTGACTCTTTTCTCCTCAGCATGACGCTGACTTTTTCAGGATAGAAGTTAATTACATTTTTGATAAACAGAATTAGTGAGATCACACTCAGACAAGCACAGAATTACCATTCTGAATATGTGGTTTACAAATGGAGATGCAACAGCCTTTGTTGTCAGGAAAGTCCTTGCTTTGCTGGCTCAGCTCACAAATGAAATCTCACATCACCAAGTAGTGTTTGGAGTGATCTCTTCTAGCATCTGCTGGGACTTTGTCAGCTACGGTGCATGCTTGTATTTCTTCTAACTTTCCACAGGAAAATGCTCAGTTTGAACAGGAGCTGTTTAGAAATGCCAGTCGCACAAGTGGAGGTAGGAAGGTAGGTGCCAATATGTCTCGCTCCAATTTCTAGGAGGGAGAGGAGGTTCTTTTGTAATCTATATACCCGGCGTGAGATGAAGAAGCAACGGTTCCAATGTTGGTCCGACCAGTTTATTACAAATCTTAATCAGGGCAATGGGGAAGGGGAGGACGGACACTATTATGATTAGGGCAATGGGGAAGGGAAGGAGGGCGATAGAAAAGATAGAAGAGAAGAAGCAAGGAGTCTTTATAGGCAGCAAGAGGGACATAGTCACCACCATGGATCCAGCGAGGTTCGTAGTTCCGTCTTTGATCCTCAGTAGAGGTGGGTCGTCGGGCAGAGTTGTTCTGTTGACCACGAGGGCGACGCACGACCATGGCGATGATGGCCCCTTTTCAATGCTTTCAAAGTGGTTGAGTCAGCTGTCTTTGCAGTGACAGCTCAAATCCAAAGTGGTTGAGCCAGCTCTCCTTGGAGTGGCAGCTTCTGGCTCTGGGATCTCAGCAGGAAACTCCTTTGCTCTTATCTTCCTGGCCTTGCCAGCAGATAAGGGAGAGCAGGGAGGCGCCAACTTGTACCTTGCCTTCGCAGGATACAATGGCATTGTCCCCCAGTCTTCCCTAGCAAACAGGAGTTATTTGGTAACCGGCCAGATCTTTTGCCAGTAAACAGTCCTGAGCACTGTCTTCCGAAGGCAAACAGCTCCAAAGATGTAAAATTGTCCACACAGCGATGTTGATTGCCACACAACATCCATCACTTGCCTCCTCAACAAAACACCTAAGGAAGCAAGCTTGGAGCCAAAAAAACAAAGAAGGATTCTCACACAATATCAATTCCATTATTTTTGCAACTTGAATGGCGTGTCACTCGTAAGTCTCTCATATTCAGAGACTGTACATGAGTTTGAATAGCTGAGTCAAGGAACACTGTTTTCACAGTTCATGCCATCAGTTGAAGAAAGCGGTGCTTCTTTTATCAGCTCTTCAAGATCGTTTTTTAATGTGTGCTGCCAACAAGAAGGGAACACTCTTCAATTTTTCTTCCAACAGCTGTCTCTTATAGCTCTCCAGAACTTGTATGGTGGAATACATTTTGTAGGTTATGCAGTCAATAGGCAAGTGAGCATCTCCACCCCTTTTAATTCTCCTTGGTCACCTAGCAGAGAACAATCTTTACAAACCAGTCTTCTGTGCTTTATTGTCAGCAGTTGTGCTGTTATTAAAAATGTACGTACGCTGTTTTTCAGATCAGTAATTTGGAAGTCTGTGCAGTGTGAAGTATTACTTATAGTGCACGACATCCTCATTTTCTAACCCTGTACACAGCCAAGTTACATTCTGTGTGTGTGGACAATAGGAAGAGAAAGAATGTTAGGTCTTAATGATCAAAATAATGCAGATTTTATTTTCCCAGTCGATAGAATTACACAAGAAATAGCCTCACCCACTGCTTCTGGTGATTCCAGTGGCTTGATCTATGAATACTGCTATGTACGTTCAGAAGCGTAGATGTGTATGGAGGACTGAAAGCATTATGTATGTGAGGGCCTAGACCTATTTCCAAGGTGGTGCTTGACAGATCCACAAGATAACAAGAAAGCTGTAGCGTGTAGCTCTTGTCTGGGGAATATATGGTAGTGGATGTATGTGGATGGTAAGTCTTAAGGCCAAAGTCATTATCTGACTGCTGCATGTCTCTGATCAACATTGGTACTGACAAAATTGGTACTTGTGCTCCTTGCACTTGTAGAGCAGAGATGTCTGATAATGAGTGAGTGGGAAAACAGAGCAAGCAGAGGGAGAGAGGTGTCTCTAATAAAGGATGAAACTTGCTGGAGGCGGTTTTGGAAACCAGCAATATATCTAATAGATTTCTGGAGGGGGTTAGGGACATCAGTGTTGGTGCCTCCTGTGGTTGATCAGGTTGGTCAGTTCCAATGCTCTCCTCCTCCGGCTCAGTTTGGAGCCTGTCTCGTTCCATTATGACGGTATCTAGCTCAGATTGGAGGGTGTGTTGTTGAGATTGAAGATTGTCGAGTTTGGACTGCAGGGAGTCTTTCTCAATTCGGAGGGCATCTCTCTCAGATCGGAGGTTTGTTCTCTGGAGCAGGAGACTCTCTCGCTCATTTTGAACTGTTTCCCTGAGACTCTCCCTTTCAATTTCACAAGCTCTCTCACTTTGGCCCCAACTGCTCAGTTGTGTTCCATCTCATGCCCACACACCTGCCCAAGATCAAGGTACACAAAACCTTGATCCCAACACCATCCCAGTAATCAGCCAACCTGATTTACCACCTCTATTCTCCTCCTTCCTCCTGGGACCCAGCCTCCAGTCAGAAGGACAGAGGAGAACACTCCTGGTGCTCCCAATCCCTTTCGTGTCTTTCCATGGGATGCAAAGTCTCTTTCTGACATTCTGCCATTTCCTCGTGGCAGCCTCCCATGACCCTGCTTGAATGGCAATAAGCAGATGGTGGTGTTCTTGTTTGATCAGATGCGGTGGAGTCTCTCTAATGTCTCTGACACGTGCCCCTAGTGGACAGCAGAGCTCTCTGGAGAGGTTGTCGGGCAGGAGGTGGGGGCCTCAGTGCCTCCCGGCATGGAGTCCCCAGTCACTAAGACAATGCCAGGCAATGGTGCCCAGCAGCTGCTCCCTGGCAGGGGCTCTCCATCACCTGCTGAGGTGATTCCCTGCGTCAGCATGGAACCGGAACCCCAGAGCCGATTGCATCACACAAACGTGCTGTGTTTGGGGGCCCGCAGGGTTGCCGGGCACGCTGTCTGGTTCCCAGCCCGGGGCGTGTCATTCATTCTCTGTGAGGTGACACTGCAGTGTGGTGTCACAGTGGCTGCCTCATACACCCTTGTGGGTGGTGGGAGCGGTGGCTCAGTCCGCTTGTGGGACCCGCAGGAAGTGGAACCAGAGAGAGCTTTGCGTCTACCTGGAGGCATCCTGCTATCATGGAGAGGCTGAGAGCCCTTCGAGGTGAGTCCCTCCACCTCTCTGGACCCCGTGACGCTGCCCGAGCGCACGTGTGCCTCCAGTGTCTGTTTAGGACATTGTGCCAGCAGCACTGTCCTTGCTCTGCCGAGTGCAGCTGCCCACCATGGTTTCCCCAGCACCCCAGCAAGGGGAAAGCTCCCTCCCCTGCCCCCGCCAACCACTCATACCCCTGCGCTGTGGGGCTGGAGGAGCGTTCCTCCCACAGCTGGCCGGCTGCTCGGCCCTGGCTCCAAGCAGCACCAGCGGCAGCTGCTCTGCTCTTTCCTTCCAGGTCTCTTTGCTTGTGTGGGCTGCGTGCCCAGGCGTACGCGTCGCAGGGAGAGAAGCAGGGTGTCAAGCCCTGTCCCTACCTGCGCCGCGACCTTACTGCTTCAGCGCCTGCAAGATCGGGAGGTGAGTTGGGGACATGCAACCACCAACCCTTGCCCTCCTGGCCCAGGGCCACGGCCCCGTGGGTGCCAGGCCCGGCAGCACATCCACCGAGCGATGGGGGGCAGCGGGCAAAGCGAGCGTGACTGATCCTTGTCCGCAGGGTGACCGAGCGCAGGCGTACTGTGAGCTGGAGAGCGCCCTGTGCCAAGACAGCAGCCGCCCGCCGTGCGGAGTGGTGAACCGGCTGCTGGCAGAGGTGTCCCGGGACCTGACGGCAGCCCAGGTGAGGGCTCACTCCCAAAGGCAAAGGGAACCGCCTGCCCACGCTGGTGTCCTGCTGGCGGATGGTGGTGGCTTAGCTCTTCCAAGGGCCTCAGGCAGTCTCCTGGGCCGCGCGTCACCAGTGACTCTCTTCCAGGGCGTGACCAGCAATGTGAGGACAGCTGCCAGCAATGTCCTGGTGGCTCTGGCAAGGACGCACTTCACCTTGGTGATGGCTGAGCTCCAGAGCCACCTGAAGGCCACGGGGGACATGTGCAAGGAGTTGGTGCTCATCACCCTGAGCAAACTCTTCAGCACCTATGGTAGAGTACCCTCAACCTCCTGACATCTGTAACTACCGGGAAAGGGGTCTCTGCCCTCCGCGTGTGACCTGCATTGAGCTGGGGGATGCAGGGCTGCAGCCCCTCCTCCCTCGCTGCCGGGACTCTGACTGTGGCCCTCTCCTTCCTCTCTGCAGCTCCACAGTGCATCCCCTTTGTGTGGCTGATGCTGGCAGGCCTGCGCAGTGTGGTGGGCCAGGTGAAGAGTGGCCAGATCCTGCGCATCGCTTGTGCTGGTGAGTGCCGGCCCCAGAGCAGGGGGCCTCAGGACAGCCCTTGCACCTCACCCTGCTGCAGACTCTCACAGGCTCCCTTTTCTCTCACTCCCTTTTTCAGAAAAATATTATTATGATTGTCTAAGTATTTTGTTATGTTTTTTCAGTTGTGAAACAGTGGCTGGATGGAGCGAAGATTCACTTGTCCGCAGGAATGCAATGCCCCTGGCCTGCCATGGAGAAAGAGCAGATCTATGAGAACCTTCGCGAGCTGCTCTTCTCCGTGATGTGGAACTGGCAAGACTGCCAGGAGGAAAAGGTGAGCACTGCTGCATTCCCAGCCCAGGATGGCAGCAGGGGCACCCGTGTCGGCAGCTCTGTCTGTGCCCAGTGGGCTGAGAGCTGAGGGGTGATTGAGGGGTGATGAGAGGGAGTGGGCTGGCTCTGCAAAGGCCCGGAAGTGGCTCTGTGCCAGGGAGCAGCTGCATGTCACAGCACTGTGGCAAAAAGAGCTGGGGATGAGGGTATGGGGAAAAGCTGCCTGCTCTCCAGAGCGAGCCCATCTCCTGCTGGGAGTGGGGGTGTGGGGAAGGGGAAGGGGAAGGGAAAGCCCTCTGTGTAGGAAGGGCAGACCTTCAGTCTTTGATACCGGGCCTCTGCCATCCTCTCCAGGACAAGCAGGCCGTCCTTGGGGCTGTGGCTGCCATGTTGGATGTTCTCCTGCAAGAGGAGCAGCACCAAGAGCACGTCTGGGAGCAGCTCCTCTGGCTCGTTCACCCGTGTCAGGAGATCCAAGACACCTGCAGGGTGGCCAAGGTGAGTTGTTGTGCAGGGCTCAGGGTGGACGTGGGGCCCGTGCAAGTGCCACGAGGGGTCAGGGGGAGGCAGGGAGGAGGTGGGGAGCCCTTGGAGAAAGAAGGGATGGGTGTTCAAGGGAGGTCTGAGGCTTCCTGAGCTCTTCAGTCAAAGAAGGAATGGCCTGGACAAGAGCCAGGAGGGAGCCAAGAGTCACAGGGGCTCATCTCCTGGGGATGGGAGGCTTCATCACCACCACCTGGGTGGTGGGGCTCTGAGTGCCTGAGGAGCTCTGTGCTAACAACTGGGGGGACCACAGCCAGTTGCATCTGATGGGGGAGAAGCGGGCTGCTGGGTGGGAAATGCCTGCAAATGATGCCCAAACACGGCTCGATTGAGAGCAGAGAGACTCTCTGTTGTGCTGCTGGGTGGTGGTGGGGGATAAACAAGAATGCCTGTGCAGGAGCTTCTCCCTGCAGAGAAACAATTGGGAAACAGTTTCTGCACTCACAAGTGGCTAGATGTGGCTTCATCCCTTTCTTCCTCTCCTGCTCTCTTGCAGAGCCTCACTATCTTCCTGGAGGCCTTAGGGGGCACTGCATCTGTCATTCCAAGGGACAAGTTTCTGGATGTGACGAGCGCTGTGTTCTACCAGGTAAGGGGAGCCTATCCTTGCGCCTACAGCAGTTTCCCTCTTGGCTGAGTCTCCGGAGGACTGCAAAGCCCCGATCCCCTGAATAAGGAGGCTCAGCCTTAGCTCCTGCATGCTCAAGGCTGCTCTAGAGCCGTGCATGTACTCCCGGGGATGCTGTGGGGTGGGCTGCATTTTTTCTGCCTGTCCTCTTCCCGAGAGTGCCCAGGGAGACGAGAGCGGGCAGCGCGGTGTCTTTTCCATCCTCAGTGCTGATGTGATTGTATCAAATGGACCTTGTTCCCACAGCTCTATGATGACAGCAAGCAGCACAGCGAGGCTGATCGTGCACAGCTGACCCACTGCATCATGCTGCAGGGTAAGGAGAGGAGCCTTGGCGATGCTTGGTCAGGATGCTTGGATGCCCTGACCAAAACCTCTCTCACAAACCTCAGGAATGGGTGTGTGTTGCCTGCTAATACAGTGTGGGATTTCCTCCCTGCAGCCCGGATCTGCCCAGAGGAAACCATCCTGTTTCTGCAGTCGCAGCTGGGCGATGACTGGGAGCCTGGATGCGTGGCAGCCCTGGGTCTGCTGGGTGCTCTGGCTCGCTCTGATGGTCAGTACCACGGGTTGGTCGGTACCACGCCTTGGGACTGCCAGGGCTCCCTTCTGCCATCTGCGCTGTGGCTCCGCTCATGCTTCTGCGCATCTCTTGCAGAGCCCATGATGACAGAGAAGCTGCCCCAGGTCGTCGAGGCTGTGCAGCGTCTGTGCAGCGACCCCAGCATCCGGGTGAGCTGGTTTGGGAAAAGAAAGTGCTGTTGGGGTGGCGATGCTGCTGCCAGCACAGGCAGGGCTGGGGTGACTGGAGAGGTGCTGGAGCATTGACCACACGGTCATGCTGGCTCCTGTGGGGAGAGCAGGCAGAGTGGAGCGGGCAGGTCCCTGTGCTGTGCATGGAAAGTGCACAGCCTGGTGCTAAGGCCTGGCCCTCATGTCAGAAGCCAAAGCTTCTCCTCTGCTCTTGTTGTCTCTGCTTGTGCCCAAAGGGCTGCCCTGATGAGCAGGTGGCTTCCCTTTGCCTTCGGACCAGAAAAATCACACCCACAATTGTTCTCTGGCAGGTGAGGACGGCTGTTCTGCATTTCATTACTGATCTGTTCAGTGCTAATGCCTGGAGCTGCTCAGCCTGGGATGTGGTGGGGCACATCTTCAGGGAGTTCAGCCGCACCGCGGCAAGAAGGGTAAGGACAGTGGGCAGCATCTTCTTTTGGAAGACCCGTGCTGCTCGGAGGGTGGCACAGAAGCACCGCTGGGGCCACACCTGAGCCTCCCGAGAGGCTCCTGCGAACTGAGCGTAACCAGTGTCTCATTACAACTGTTGTGCAGGCATCCGGACACCTTTCTGCCCAGGAAGCCCAGGAAGAAGGAGCTCTCCAGGAGCTGTGCATGGACGTCCTGGGATCACTGGACGTCTCTGTGAGAGGGATGTCCAAAGTAGGTCACGCTCTGCCCTGCTGCTTCTCCCTGCCCTTGCCCCACGTGTTCCTCGTCCCATTCCAAGACCCCAGGTCTCTCCTCCAATGTGCTCTGAAGCACACAGGACTCGGGGAAATTCGCAGAGTCCTCTTCCTCTGTGAGCAGAGGCAGGAATGCTGACCTGCTCAACTGCCTCGTTCCCTACAGCTCCTGTGGCCGCGGCTGCTGCTGTTTGTGGTGCCAGCGCAGTACACGGGTATGCTGATCCCAGTCTCCCGCTGTGTCTGTGCCCTGGCTGAGAGAGAGGAGCTGACAGGACGGCCGATAGAACACCTGGATCCCCATTTTGTCAGCTCCATGTTTCAAGGTAGGAGCAAAAACTCCCCCAGTGAGCTCTGCTGACCTGTGGTAGCACCCAGAAGGGACAGCGGAGGTGTGCATGGCTGGGCACGCAGTGTCTTGGAGTCTTACTCAGCACTTTTTTCTCTTTGCAGGCCCACTGCTGACGCCCCACATACTGCTGGCACGACTGCTGGTGAGTACATGCTCCAGAGGCCGGTGCCACGAGCACCCAGGGGGGAGCAGCATGGCCATGGGCAAAGCTGTTGGCTGCTCCTTGCCGGCCAGGGCAGAGCCAAGTTGCTTCCTTTTTGGGGGGAAGCAGCTGCTCTTGCTGCAGAAGTGACCCTGCTTCTCCTTGCTCTCGCTCAGGTGGTGGCAGGCAGCCCTGTTGCAGGCAGCCAACTCCAAGCCGCTGCCTTACTGCTGATGAAAAACCTCCACAGCAGGTTCCACAGAGCTGTGGGGGCCATGTGGGCTGCTGAGATCCCCCTGCTGCTGCAGTGCCTTGAAGGTAAAGTAGTGGTGGGGAGGAAGAGGCGGAGGCTGGGAAGGGGGCTGAGTGAAAATGCAGCTCTGCAGTGGCAGAGGGGAAGCACTGTGCCCCGCAGCCCAGTGCTGCGCTGTCTCCATTCCTGGGAGTCAGCTCTGAGGCCCAGGGACCTATGCCCCTGGGGATCTGCCCATTCCAGGACAGGGATGGACCCTTCACATCCCCTCCGACAGCAGCCTTGGAGCAGTTAGTTCCGTGTTCCTGCGGGGACAGTGTTTGTGGGGAGGGACAGGTCGCTGTGGAGGAGGTGCGGGTCCCAGCTTGGCTGTGTCAAGTGCCCAGGCCAAGCCAGGCTTGCAGCAGCTCTTCTTCTGTGCCTTGATCCCAAGTAAGGGTCTTTTTCTTCCTATTGCTGTGCAGGGAGAAACGAGAGCTTCCCGGGCACTGCCGAGTTTGAGCGCCGTCTGCTAAAGGTACAGCATTGCCGGGAGGCGCGGTGCAGAGAAGTGCTTGCCTGGCCCAAGTAGCCCCGCTCCCACATGAGCCACTGTGGGACAGGAGCAGCCTCTCAAGCGCTGCTGCGGAGCGGCCGCACGCCTTTGTGGCGCTGCCTCTTCCGCTCTGTCCCAAGCCCCGGGGGGTCTTAGGAGAAGAGGGCAGCTGGCTTTAATGGAGGGAACGCTGGGGGAGCTGGGAGAGGCACTGTTCTTCCAGGCACCTCTCCCCAGAGGGCTGCAGCAACTTGGGAGTGAGGGAAGAGGCAAAGGGCAAGGGAACATTGTCTTCTCCTGCTCTCCAACAGTTCCTGAGGGCGTCAGTGGACACCGTAGATGATGAGGCGTGGGCCGAGGCCCTGAGCAGTGAGCTGAGCCGGCGACTGAGCAGCTCTGCCAGCAGCTCTGCAGAAAAGGTGAGTTTCCCCTGGCTCTACCCAGCGGTGCAGCTGCAGGTGTCCAGCTGGGGCTGGGGCTGCAGCTGGTGCTCTGCCCACGCGGGATGCTGATGCTGCTTCCCTCCCAGTCTGTGCCCCCCAGAGGGCCTTTCCCTGCAATCTGCCCGGGGACGGCTAAAGCTCGGCCCCGCAGCTGCTCTCAGAGACTCCCAGGGAGCGTGGGTCCTCCCCACCTGGCCCTCCCCCAGCAGGTTAAGCTGCTGCCACATCTCAGCTTCTTCCTTCCCTTCCCATGCAGTCGTTCCTGTACAAGGCTCTGGGCACAGTGCTGGCATCCTGCAAGGGAGTCCTCCACGTCCAGGAGAAGCTGCTGCAGCACCTGGCGGAGGCAAATGCGGAGGAACCGTGTGAGGCCCAGGTGAGCTCTCCTCTCCTCCAGCTCCTGCGAGCATCCCTGCTCTGGCCCTGGGGCAGAGGGTTTCTCCTGGCCCTGCTGCGGGCCTTTTCAACCTCTTCACTGCTGCCATTTTGCTCAGAAGAGGACCTGTAGATTCAGGCCTGTGCCAACGGCCCCTTGTTCTTTTGTGCAGGGAATCATCGCTCTTCTCAGCCACGCTGCTGAGAGTAACTTCCACACAGTCCTGGCCACGCTCACCACGTTTGCGTCCAGGCTGTGCAAAGGCCGCAATGCCAGGATTTCCAGGAGCAAGAAGGTAAAGCGTTACGGGTTTCCATCTTGGCATTCTTCGGCCTTATTTTCCCTGCAGCTCCTGCCTTGGGAGCCCAGGTGCATCGCGGGGCCCTGGGGGCCGTTAGCGAGTGTCTCAAGGCATTTCTTCCCACACAGATGGAGCTGGACAGCACGAGAGCTCATGCCACACGCAGTGCTCTCATGCTCGCCCACGGCAGCGTGGCACTGCGTGCCTCCAAGGAACAGCTGCTCGCCCACCTGGAGGGAGACATCGTGGGCAACATCCTGATGCTCTACAGCTGCAGCTGCCGGGTGAGAGCTCAAAGCATGCCAGGGTGTCTGAGCGCCCAGCTGCAGCCCCTCCACGTGGAGGGATGCTGAGATGGGCCTTCCCTTTGCCAAGGTCCCTCGGGGAAGGGGGTGTGTCCACATGAAGATCCAAGCCGTTCCCTTAGTGTTGTCTCCACGTGTCCCCGTGGCAGCCCTTGTCCCTTCCCGCAGTTCAAAGAATGTTCTTCTCTCTTGCTCCTCAGGACTTGCAGAACAACCTCGCGCTGGTGCAGAGCATCACCGACAGCAGCTCTGCCTTCCAAGCTGTGGGTGATTCTGCAAGCTTTAACCGCTCCTTGAAGAGCAAGCTGCTGGAGATCCTGATGGTGAGTGCCTAGAGACAGGGCTGTCTGCAGAGGAGTTCTGGGCTGCGCCACAAGGCTCGCTTCCCTGGGGGCATACAGGTGTCCAGCAGCCACACGTCTCCAGCTGGTGGGGACCTTGGGTGCTGGCAGGCAGCGGCTGGGCAGCGGGCTAGGTGCACCAGCTGTCAAGCTGCTGCATCCTGCAGTGCTTCCATGGGAGAGTGATGGGGCTGGTGTGTGGCAGTTGTGCCTGTCTCGGGGCCGGGTGGAACAGCTCTTGTGTGCCCCTTGCCCACTTTGACACTGTCTCTCTGGGACTTGCAGGACCTGATGAAGAAGTACTACTCGGGCATGCCTGTCTCCCCAGTGCCTCTGAAGGTGGTTCTGGCCCTGGAGCAGTTGAGGTAAGGACTGAGGTTGCAAGTCAGGATAGTGGTCCCCATTTTGGGTAGCTCCTGAGGGCCTGGAGGGGGCAGGGAGGGAGGAGCCACATCTACAGGAGAGACGGCTGGGCTGTTGTGCCCAGCGAAGTTGAGGTTTGGGGCAGGGAGAAAGGCGCTGGTGCTTCTGTCCCCTGGCAGGGAAGAGAAGGGAGAGCTGGGGTCTCCCACCCTCCAGAGCGGGAGGTGGTTCATTGCTGCTGGGGAGGAGGTGGGCGCTGCTGGAACTGAAGACAGTGCTCAGCAGCATGAGCTGGGGATATTGGCTTTGTAGCTGTTGATTAGGAGAAATTCAGAGGTTGCCTGAACCAGCCTGGAGAGCACTGGTAGAGGCCCTTTCTGATTTCTCTTCCTTTTTTCCTCCTCTCAGCAAGCTGAAGCCCTCTTTTGAAAGCAAGGACATGCGTGAGATGCTGGTCCTGTGCTGCAAGAACGTCGTGACACATCCTTCAGCAGAGATGATGCTGAAGATCAGGAAGTCACAGCACGCAGCACAGTACCTGCAGGTAACCTGCCGTAACTTTCCCGGCCCCCTCTCGGTCGGAGCCCTACCTCAGCACACACACCCTCTGCTCTGGCAGCAGCCGTGATGCTACACGTCACTCCCCTCTTCTGCTTTCAGCTTCAGCAAACAGCACTGAAAGCTCTGGGCCGGCTCATGGTGGTCCTGCTGGAGACAGAGCCCAGCGGTGGCTTCTTTCAGAACATAGTCCACGTGAGTATGTGCTGCGGGAGCAGCAGTGCCGGTGCTCAGTGAGGCGGGAGGCCTTGAGGGAAAGTGCTGGGAAAGGAGGGACAGGGAGAGGGGTGGCAGGAAGGGAAGGAAAAGACGTCCTCAGTGAGACAGATGCTCTACCCCAGGTCCTGCAGAAATCTATGACATCAACCAATGTGTGGGAGCGCAAGAGGGCCCTGCAGACCTGCTCCCAGCTGCTGGCTGCTTGTGAAGAGCTTCAAGTGAGTAAAGAGCCCCACCGCATGCCCCCTGCTCCCTCCCCGGTGCCCCTGAGCTGGAAGGTGAGCTCCGCCCAGCTGTGCGTGCTGTGTCACGGCGTGGGGAAGGCACAGATGGGAGAAGCTGGGGAGAGCTGGGGCCGTCTACAGCTTTGTTCCTGCCTCTCACCCCTGCAGAGAGGAGATGCCTGTGAGCACTTTGGCTCCTTGGTGGGATTGCTGGCGCCTCTGACGTGTGACCCCATGCCCGCATCCCGCCAGCTGGCCGTCACCTGTCTGACCTCCCTTCTGCGAATCCAAGGTGAGTAGAGCAGGCGTGCTCCAGCCCTCTGCCCTCCTCCCTAGCACTCCCAGAGCCCCACGGGCTGGGCCCTCTTGACAGGAGGGAGAGGCACCGTGCACAGTTCTCCTCTTGTCCCCATCCTGTCCTCTGTCTCTCCACCGTGGAAAGCGGTCCTATTTCCAGAAGCATGACTTCCCTTTTCTCCCTGTGCTCTTTCCAGCCAAAGCAGTCCACACAGTCATTGAGACAGGTGACATCAAGGGCCTGTGCGAGGGGCTGCATGCCTGCAGCATCGCCTCTCAGCTCCAGATCACGTCCAAAATGGCAAGAGTAAGTGGAACCAAAAAGGGGTGGTGGGATCTCTGTCCGTGGAATTCTGCATGGCCCTATGCTGCCCCCAGCCTCTCACACCATTTCCAAGATGAGCTGTCACCCTGAGACCGCTTTTCTCAGCAAGTAGCAGGAGGCTCTGAGCTATGTCTGGCCCTCAGGCAGCCAGTGCAAGGAGCTGATGCCATGACGTGTGTTTGTGTGTGTTTGTGTGTGTTTGTGTGCATGTGTGACTGTGGCTGCTGGGAGGTAGGCTTTGCATGTAAGCAAACACCATGGGTGCAGAAGCTGAGAGAAGGCTCAACCGCCTTCCGTATCAACAGCAGGGTACAGACAGCAGGAGCGCTGTGATTGCCGCCTGAATGAGCGGCAAGCCGCTGAGCTAAGAATGCCCTCAAGACTGCTTTGTGTTTGGAAGAGCTGCAGCAGAGCAGTGATGGGATCTCTCCCGCTTCTCGTTTCTCGGCAGATTGTGTGCAGAAACTTCCCCATCGAACGCACCGTTGACTTCATGGCGGCCATCAAGGAGACCATCCGGAAAGCCAGCGGAGTGCGCGTGCGTGCGTGTGGGAAGTGGATGACCACCTTCCTGCAGATGCACGGGAAGGACATCAGTTGGAACGTAAGAGACTTTCTCCCACGTGTCTTGGACTTTTTCTGGCTGTTGCACGTGGTTAGGCCCTGCAGGATGCAGGCCAGGTCCAGGATACAGCAAGTCATTCTTTCTCCCCTTCTTCTTTCAGGTGCCACCGATCCTCTACATCCTGCGCAGCATCACATCGTTTGCGCAGCAGAGCACGTTCCTGCCCTTCCTGTGCCAGGCGGTGGTCATCCTCACCCGCTGTCACACAGAGGCCGTGATGAGCAACTTCTCCCGGCCGCTTGGGCCAACAGACAGGTACTGGCACTCCCGCCTTTGCTGTGCCTGAGGTCACAGCTGTAGCTGGCCTCTGCCAGAGGAATCCAGGGAGGAGGCAGCTTTGAGTCTGTTTGAGGTCACAAGTCACAACCGGAGACTCTCCTTTTTCTAGTGAGACGTGGAAAAGAATAAGAGAGTTTTGCCTTCAACGCTGGAGCCGGTAGAAGAACAAAGAGAAAGACAAAGAGGAAGAGGAAGAGAGGAGGAGGAGGAGGAGGAGGAGGAAGAGGAGGAGGAGGAGGAGGAGGAGGAGGAGTAGGAGGAGGAGGAGGAGGAGGAGGAGGAGGAGGAGAGCAGAGGCGAGGCGAGGCAGGGCGAGGCGAAGCGAAGCGAAGCGAAGCAAAGCAAAGAAAGAAGCGAAGTGAAGAGAGAAACGAGCGAAGCAAAGTGAGAAGAGAAGCGAAGCAAAGAGAGAAGTGAAGCGAAGCAAAGAAAGAAGCGAAGTGAAGAGAGAAGTGAAGCGAAGCGAAGAGGGAAGGGAAGGGAATGGGAAGGCAGGGGATGGGAGGGAAGGGAAGTGCTAAAAAAAATTGTATCATTTATGAAAATTCAATAAATGCCAAAATAAATGCCAGAAAGTTTTAGGCCATTACTCTCTGTGCTCTTGTTACACACCATCAAAAATAGCCTGGTCTCTCCCATTTGCCTCCCACCTTCCATTAGATAGCTATAAATATTTACCAGATCCCCTCTCAGTGTCCTTTTCCCCAGGCTGAAGGGAGTGCGGTTACTCAGCCTTTCCTCACATGGGAGGCTCCCAGTCATCCTTGTGGCCGTCCTCTGCTGGACTCCTTCTAGGAGGTCCCTGTCTTTTAACTTAACTTAATTGAGGTGCCCAGAACCGGGCACAGCCGTGTAAATGTGGCCTCACCAGTGCAGAGTAGAGGGGGAGGATCACCTCCGTCGATGTGCTGGCCAAGCTCTTTTGATGCCAACATGCAGTTGGGCGATTCCACAAGGGCCGTTTTAACTTTCTGTCAGTTTCCAAGAACATTGTTACAGAGACTGGTATTTTCAGGGACTGCTATATGCTTGCATCCTGTGCAAGAAGGTGGTATTAGTGCCTAATCCACCTAAGTGTGATTTTGCCTTTCTTGAGTATGTTGTTACTACTACTTTTAAGTTGTTTAGGACAATATTAGTGCTTGAGGAGATAATGGCTTTTTGGTTGTTAATGTTGTTTAGGAGTTTATTGTTCCCGTGCATTTTATGGCATGTATTTCTCAAAGCTTTTAATCATTATTTTACCACTTTTCCCTGCTAGCCTGCTTACGGCAGGTCAAGGAAGGCACGTGCTTGACGAGCAAGCTGCTCACGTATGCATTGGATGTCCAAGAAAACGTTGTTTTATTACAATGAGAAAGCCTGAGAGTTTGAAATTATCTTGTGGCAGAAGTCAGTTTCCCATTTAGCCAACTACACTTTGAATCAGACTTTTCCT
Source organism: Tympanuchus pallidicinctus (assembly GCF_026119805.1). Classification (NCBI taxonomy): domain Eukaryota; kingdom Metazoa; phylum Chordata; class Aves; order Galliformes; family Phasianidae; genus Tympanuchus; species Tympanuchus pallidicinctus. Next base: position 15,498 of record NW_026294796.1, read on the forward strand.
GGGACAAGAGAAAGGGATGGCATTTTTCAGATTCAGCTGTTTCTGGAATATCCCTTTTAGGGCAATCCATTCTTTTTCTTGAACAGTTCTGTGTCTATGGAAGTTAGTTGCTCGTGGCCAGATTGTAAAACAGGATGGTGAAGCACCTAAAATACCTGCAATGAAAGCTAGTTCAGTGAAGAGTATTACCAATCTTTTTGACCACTGCAGAACACGATGAATTTCATGAAAAATGAGGATAGGAAATAGGCAATTTCTCCAGGAAGCATTCAGTAGCTCGTAGACTGGGCTGGCTTGCTGCTGTACCATCAGAATTTGTCATTTATAAATTATAAATTCCCAAACTCTTCACTCATTAAATTGACCACAATCTTTATTTGACTTACAAAGATGGAATGTATTATCCAAACTTCTCAAGTATATCATTTTTATCAACTCTTTCAGGTGATTTGATTTTTACCAGATAAACAACAATAGGCCATTTTTGTCTCCAAAGGCATACTGACTCTTTTCTCCTCAGCATGACGCTGACTTTTTCAGGATAGAAGTTAATTACATTTTTGATAAACAGAATTAGTGAAATCACACTCAGACAAGCACAGACTTACCATTCTGAATATGTGGTTTACAAATGGAGATGCAACGGCCTTTGTTGTCAGGAAAGTCCTTGCTTTGCTGGCTCAGCTCACAAATGAAATCTCACATCACCAAGTAGTGTTTGGAGTGATCTCTTCTAGCATCTGCTGGGACTTTGTCAGCTACGGTGCATGCTTGTATTTCTTCTAACTTTCCACAGGAAAATGCTCAGTTTGAACAGGAGCTGTTTAGAAATGCCAGTCGCACAAGTGGAGGTAGGAAGGTAGGTGCCAATATGTCTCGCTCCAATTTCTAGGAGGGAGAGGAGGTTCTTTTGTAATCTATATACCCGGCGTGAGATGAAGAAGCAACGGTTCCAATGTTGGTCCGACCAGTTTATTACAAATCTTAATCAGGGCAATGGGGAAGGGGAGGACGGACACTATTATGATTAGGGTAATGGCGAAGGGAAGGAAGGCGATAGAAAAGATAGAAGAGAAGAAGCAAGGAGTCTTTATAGGCAGCAAGAGGGACATAGTCACCACCATGGATCCAGCGAGGTTTGTAGTTCAGTCTTTGATCTTCAGTAGCGGTGGGTCGTCGGGCAGAGTTGTTCTGTTGACCACGACGGCGACGCACGACCATGGCGATGATGGCCCCTTTTCAATGCTTTCAAAGTGGTTGAGTCAGCTGTCTTTGCAGTGACAGCTCAAATCCAAAGTGGTTGAGCCAGCTCTCCTTGGAGTGGCAGCTTCTGGCTCTGGGATCTCAGCAGGAAACTCCTTTGCTCTTATCTTCCTGGCCTTGCCAGCAGAAAGAGGGAGCCGGGAGGCGCCAACTTGTACCTTGCCTTCGCAGGATACAATGGCATTGTCCCCCAGTCTTCCCTAGCAAACAGGAGTTATTTGGTAACCGGCCAGATCTTTTGCCAGTAAACAGTCCTGAGCACTGTCTTCCGAAGGCAAACAGCTCCAAAGATGTAAAATTGTCCACACAGCGATGTTGATTGCCACACAACATCCATCACTTGCCTCCTCAACAAAACACCTAAGGAAGCAAGCTTTGAGCCAAAATAACAAAGAAGGATTCTCACAGATGCCTTTTTCTGAGGAAAAGTTAAATCAGTTCACTCTATAAAGTCAGTTGGAGGGTACACACAAATTAAAGTTGTGTGTACGGGTTGCATGTGAAATTAAATATGAAATCAATCTGCCACTGGAATGGAAAAACAGACATGGTAGGAGCTCAGTGAGTAAAATACTGGAATTCTAACTGATACAACATACGGATGCTTCAGCTTTCCAAATAACCTGTATTTGACCTCTAGGGACGCTCTTTCTAATATCAACTTTATTTACATAATAAGAGTTTTCTAGGAAATTTATGAAAGTTATTCTTTGTACTGATTTGAAAGCTTGTATTTAGAAATCAATTTGCTCTTGTTACTGTTGTTTTTAAGTTGAGAATAAGAGAACTACCAGCTCTGACCCACCAATTCCAGTGAGGAAGCTCTAAATATCTTTGTCAATGAACTCTACTTCTGCTGCCAAAATGCTGATCTTCTTGCCAAAGGCCACTAAAATCTCACATTCTCTGAGAACTACAAGACTGAAGAATCTGTTTCTTTTCCAGAAAGGGTAACAAAGATATCTTTATATGCACGTTTCAAACAACAGAAGCTGTGGGAAGAAGAAGGGGAGTTAAAGCTGGACAAAAGCTTCTAACAGTTCAACTGAGCATTAGTTAGAGAAGAAGGAAACTGAAGTCCTTGCAAATGGGTTAAAAGCAGCGTCTGTCAGTGTCCAGGTTATGCAAATGCATGGATAATTACAGTTTGACATTTCTGATGACAGTTCTTTTTTGTACCTTACAACAAAGATAGTGGAAACAAACAAATAAAAGAAAAGATAGATTTGAAGTATTTTAAAACTTAAACAATGATTTTTGGAATGTGGTCTTTAGATGTCTACTTAGAGACTTGTTGGTGATATATGATTCTTCCTTGTTTCCAGCTGCAAAAATGCACCACTTGGCATAAAAAGTACAGGAAATGCCTCTCTAATATAACATTTTTGTGGGAAGGAAATAGGTGCATGAATGTGACTTCACATCAGTGTCTGTGTTAAGGTGCTGTTTGAAATGGAGAGTTGGGCAACCTGATGAGGTTTAACAAGAGCAAGTGTAGAGTCTTGCATCTAGGGAGGAATAATCACATGCATCAGTGCAGGTTAGTGGATGACCTGTTGGAGAGGAGCTCTGCAGAGAAGGATCTGGGTGTCCTGGTGGCCAACAAATTTGCTGTGAGCCAGCAGCATGCCCATGAGACAAAGAAAACCAATGCTATCCTGGGATGCATTAAAAAGAGTGTGGCCTGTAGTTTGAGGAAGGTGATCCTGCCCCTCTACTCTGCCCTAGTGAGGACACATTTAGAATACTGTTCCCAGTACTTGGATCCCCAGTTCAAAAATTCATGGATTTCCTAGAAGTAGTACAGAAGAAGGCCACAAAGTGGGCCTGAAGCATCTCCCTTATGAGGAAAGGTTGAATAACTGAATCATAGAATAGCAAGGTTGGAAACGTCCTGCAAGATCATCTAGTCCAACCGTCCTCCCATTACCATTGCTACCACAAGCACTAAACCATATCTTGTAGCTCCTCATCGAGATACCTTTTGAATACTGTCAGGGACGGCAACTCCACCACCTCCCCGGACAGCCATTCCAGTGCCTGACCACTCTCTGAGAGAAAAAGTTCTTCCTTATGTCTAACCTAAACCTCCTCTGGTACAACTTGCAGCCGTTTCCTTGGATCCTGTTTGTTGCTGGGAGGCCAAACCTCTCCTCATCACAACCTCCCTTCAGGAAATTGTGGACTGCAATAAGGTCTCCTCTGAGCCTCCTTTTCTCCAGACTAAACAATTCCATCTCCCTCAGCCGCTCCTCATAAGACTTGTGCTCCAGACCCCTCACCATTTCCTTGCCCTTCTCTGGACACGTTCCAGGGCCTCAATGTCTTTTTTGTAGTGAGGGGCTCAAAACTGAACACAGTATACAAGGTGTGGCCTCACCAGTGCTGAGTACCTCCCTGCTCCTGCTGGCCACACTATTTCTAATGCAGGTCGGGATGGCGTTGGCCCTCTGAGCCACCTGGGCACACTGTTGGCTCATGTTCAGCCAAGCATCAACCAACACCCCCAGGTCCCTTTCCTCTACACAGTCATTCAGCCACTCATCCCCAACCCTATAACGCTGCATGGGGTTGTTGCAGCCAAAGTGCAGGACCTGACACTTGGCATTGTTGAACCTCATCCCATTCACCTCAGCCCAGTGATTCAGCTTATCTAGATTGCTCTGAAGGGCCTCCCTACCCTCAGGCAGATCGACACTACCAACTTGATGTCATCTGTAAACTTACTGAGGACACACTCAATCCCTTCATCTAGGTTATCAATAAAGATATTAAACAAGATGGGCCCCAGTACCAACCCCTGGTGTTCACCATTTGTAACGGGTCACCAGCTGGACTTAACTCCATTAACTACTACCCATTGGGCAAGGACCTCCAGCCAGTTCCTTACCCAAAGAAGTGTATACCTGTCCAGGCCATGGCCAGCCAGTTTCTCCAGAAGAATATTGTGAGAGACCATGTCAAAGGCTTTGTTGAAGTCTAGGTAGACTACATCAACAGCCTTTCCCTTGTCTACTAGTCTTGTCACTCAGTCATAGAAAGAGATGAGGTTGATCCAGCATGACCTGCCTGGAGTCTGGAGTCTGTTCAGCCAGGAGAACAGAAGAATGAGAGGAGATCTGTTAAATGTTTATAAATATCTAAAGGGAGGTGAGAGGCAAATGGATGAGACCAGGCTTTTCTCGGTGGTGTGTAATGATAGGACAAGGAATAATAGCCTAAAACTTGAACACAGGAAGTTCTGTATTAACATGCAAAATAACTTCTTTATGATGTGTGATGGAGCTCTGGAACAGGTTACCCAGAGAGGCTGTGTAGTTTCTTTCTGTGAAGATTTCAAGACTTGTCTGGGCACCTACCTGTGCAATCTGTTGAATGGCACCTGGTTTAGCAGGGGAGTGGGTTTGATGGTCTCTTGAGATCCCTTCCAAATCCTGCAATTCTGTGATTCTGTGACTCTCTGTTTTATGATTCTGGATGATTCTAAACTTCCAGTTAAAAACTGCTTGAAGAAGAACAAGTGCAGACCATCAACCTAAAAAGGACTATATTTACTAAACACTAAGAGATTTGGAACCATAGAAAATACTGCAGTTTGGGGCAATCTTAAAAACGTGTAGATTTCTGAACTAAGGGATAACTTTGGGATAAAGTAGAAGGGAAAATTCTTACATACATACTACAAGAGAGACTTTCCAAAAAGGGACTAAAGAATGGATACTTGATGGAAAATATGAACAAAGCTGTGATTTCCATGTCATACTACTCAGATGTGTAAGTAAAAAGAAACAAAAACCAGCTAAGCATTGCTACTTGCTTACATTCAGCCATGCATATTTCAAGATCTCATATGTTAGTAAGCTTCAAATAGATTTAACATGATAACTTCATGCTAAAAATGATTAAGCGAATGAAGTGTTTGCTCTCCTTTTGCATCATGACAAAATTGTCTAACTCTTCTTTTTTTCTAAAAAATATTTGTGGTGGCTACAACTGAGGCCAGACAGAAATAAATAAAATCTTCAGAAATGTCATGAGAGACAAAATACGAAGGTGAAAAATGTCCTAATTTGATTATTTTACTGAGAAATACTATTTCAAAGGCTTTCTTGGTAGAAAGAAACACTTGAAATGAAATTGCCGAGAAAGGGGATTAGGAAATTTTAAATGTTTTGAAGTGTTTTCAGATGTAATACTGAGGCCTATCCTGAAGTATCATTTCAAGGAAAAACTATCTGTATAATATTCGCTAGGTGGGTGGGCCATGTGTTCTGGTTTTTTTTGTTTGTTTGTTTTATTCTTCTGTCTTTAAATCACATGAAACAAGCATAGCTGCAATCTTTCTGACATGGATTAATTCAGATCTCTATCCTTCTATCATCATCTCCATGCCAGACAGAGGGACAAGAGTTTTAAAATTTTATCTATGAGGTCTACTAAGACTTTACACATACAGAGAAGACCTAATACATGCCTTTAGATAGCCAGTAATCCAGTTTAAAACTAACTAAATGCATGCCCATATTTGACATAATAGGCTGTTGATCAGGAAGCTGGTCCAACTATCTCAGAATCAAAGAGCTGTTAGAAAGGCAAGAGTCATTCAACACATTGTTTCGTCTTGGTGTGGAAAAATTGGATGTACTGACTCAGAACTCACACACAATGATGTATATTTTTGAGCTTGTTTTCTACAGTCACTGAGTTAACTGAAAAGGTATTATGAGCATCTTGTCGAAATGTTTAGCTCAGAAGAAATAATGTATTCTGAAGTTGACCAGAATAGAACTTTTATAACTGATTATACCATTTCAGTAATGAGCATAAATAAATTTGTCAGAAAAATAATGATTTTTCTCCCCTCTTCAGTAATTTGAAGAAAAAATGTCAATAAACATCTTGAATGAAATTTTTGAAAGTATGCAAAGGTTTTTTTTTCAGAGGAGCAGGTGGCTTACTTTCAAAATCATATATTTTCACTTTTTTTCAGTGTGAAAACAGTGAAATAAACACCTTTAGCCATGTAAGTAAGCACAACACAGTTTGTTTCAAATTCATGTATGTTACACATTTCAACACTTTCTCCCAAATATATGCCAGTTTTTAAGGGATACAGACATCCTACAAAAGAAAATCTGAATTTTTCTAGTACTAAAGAGACCTGACATTTATAATTTGTATATCCTAAGCAATTTCATTGGCACACATTCTTGTTCTGAAATATTTGGCAATATAGAAAAGGCATCATTGTTTAACATTTCTTGCCCATCATTACATCTTTCAGCATTTTTTGTGTAGACCATATAATGTTTTGATTAGCTATCTAATATTTCTTGATATTTGGTTTTTTTTTTTCATGTTTATTTTCTTTTTGCTTTTGAACGTATAGGCTTTGTCTTTTTCATTTTGATATTTCCCCTGCATCAAGCAGAATCTTTGCAGATTATGTTATATATGGAACTGGTAAAGCATTCATGCACTGGGAACACTCAATTCCTAACCCACTAATTTAAGGATGGAATTATTTCTGAAAATGTTATGTGCCTGTGTGCTAAAGACCCTCTTATTCTCTGAGGGCAAAGGCAGTAGCATTTTGATACAAATGGTTTGTGCTTGGATGTATTCCCTACACTTAGTGAGTTGCCCTTATCAAAATGCTTCTAAAAATACATATTTCTTACTAAATTTGCATGCGGATTTTGACACCCAGTTTTCAAATGCAGTTAAGGAGAGAAACATAAAAACGTTTTATATTCTTACATCTTATTCAGGGATGGTTACTACTATATTTTTTCAAGACTGTTAGAAATGTAAATATCTCTGGAATTGCTCACTGGGAAAGAGTCTAGCATCCAGGTAGTAGCATCTGCCTTTTATTTTTCCTCTCCTCCTCCACAAGTGACACAGAAGGAGATGGTTTTACAAAGAAATAATGCTGCCTACCCCTAGAGAGCAAATACCTTAGGAGATAGTGGCAGAGTAGGCACTGTCTCCAAAACATCAAGAAGAAGGAGAAGGAAAGGAGATAGAAACTGTGGGAAGTGTTCCTACAGAAATAGATTTTGTTTGCTACTGTCATGGCTTGTAGAAAGCTTTTCATCACTTTCAGCCTACTCCAGCATGATTCAGAAGAGATGTTACAATTCAGTTAGGAAAAAAGCTGTAAGTGGTCTTTGGGCAATATTTCATCTTATTTGCACTACATTATGACTTGCAAAATTAAATTCTCAAAAAGGAATGTCAAACTTGCTTTTTTTTAAAGGTTTATGTAATACAAGGAGAGGGATAGGGATACAGTAATATTAAAATAGTAGAACAGTACAGACTTCTCTTGTCTGAAAGTGCTTGATATCTGGGCATTATCCTTTAGATCTTGGCTTTCCACATTTAAAGTGAGGATTTAATGCCTGTGAAAGGTTTGCACCTTTCAGGACTAACAAGCCAAGAAACAGAAAAACAATCTCAAATAGTGATGCGCATCACATGCTTCATAAAAATATCACAGCATAATGTAAAATTAAATTAGATTTCTTGTTTTTCCCACAGATCAAATACACCACAAGGAAGAGTAATGTGGGGGATTTTTTTCTCCACTACCCTGTAAAAGTGCTTCAACATCAACTCACAAGGCTTTCTCAAAGGCTGTGGCTAATCCTATTCCATCTCCAAACCTCTTTAATCAAGCCTGTAGAAAATTATGTGGTCATAGCTGGGACAAGTTATGCTGCTATTTTCTGTGATGTAAACACCTAATGGGAATTGGTCTGTACCAGTTTTTCCTTCCAAAGCCAAAGAACCATCTATGTGATAACACATCACATGAATGATTTAAATGTTCTTACATTTGAACCAGCAGTCTAAAAGTTGGGAAAGGCACCACAGTGGATGACCACCAGTGGATTAATCTGAAGAATCACAGTCATACTGGCTCTGAGGAATATATATAGAGGTTCAGATGTAATTGTAAGAGAAGTATAAAACAAGAAAACAAGTTAGTTGTAGTCGTTCTATTATTTCCCTACAAGAACAATTAAAGATTAAGAACAACATTGCAGTTTGCACTGAAAAACAGAAAAGCCACAGGTGGTTAGGAAATTCTGGTAGGTCTGATACAATGGAACAAGCAGATTCCAGAGGCTATCACTGAGAGGAGGGAAATCAGCTACTACCTAGTAAATGCCCAGATTAAAAGACCTACAGTCCAATTAAAACATTTACACTCCTACATTTGTTTATAGATTTTAAATATACTTTTTGTGCCCTTAAAACCACCGTAATTCCCCAATAGGATGTTAGAGAAGGTAGAAATCTTAAAATGAATGCTGTGGTCTAATCGTAACGAGGATCATAGCTTTGCACATTAATTTCCTTGCCAATTCTCCTCTAGCATCTCACTCACTTTTTCTTGGAACAAGATTTTATATCCTCAAATTCCTTGGACCCCAATCAGTCAGACCACAGACTGGAGTATAGTGTGGAGACAGCATTGCTCTCCATCTTCTACAAGCTCCCTAGGGCAAAACAAGACCAAAATGTTTTGATGATACTACTTGGCTTTGTGATGAGCTTTCATCTCAAGTGATTGGTTTTGACACATTTGTGGATTCTCCGTTGACTGAACAGGAGCTACCAGTGGGTGACTCTCCTCAATGCTCTCAGTCAAGTCCTAGCACACCTCACTAGGGACGTTCAACTTCCATGTCTGAAGCCAGCTTAGCCCCCAGTTCTCCTCACCTTCAGTTCCAGTTACACTGCATCCTTGGGGAGAGACTTTGAGGAGATGCCATGTATTAGACATCAATACACTGCTGATGGTCATTTCCACCACCTACTCCAGATATGTCAGACTGTATTTACCATTATGGCTGTCTAGATTAGTCACTGAGGTTGGCCTGTGAAGCCTCTCACCCAGTTTAAAGAAAATAGAAATGATATTCTTTAACAGACAGAAGTCTTTTACATGCCTATTTGGTTGATTATTTTCAGTTAGACAGCAGATATCACTTCAGCTATTAGCCAAATAATGTATTGCTCTCATCAATGATGTTAGAAATGAAATTCTGACCCAGAAATGAAAATTTTTGCTCATGCACTTAGTGGGACCAAAATTTTGCATATCACTGAGTAAAAGCACTTCTCATTAGATGTAAAATTTGTAGCATTTTTAATTTATAAAAGTTTGGATGTTAATTGCCTTTTTACTTGTTAAGTTAAACTGCCTCAGTGCAATCATGGCCTTAGAGTCTTCAATAATGAGCAGCACTATTACATGCTGAATTGTTTAAGTTAATGAAATACGGCATACAATGTGGAGAAAATAAAGAGGAAGACTATAATTTTCTATAAAGTAATATAAGAGATTAGATTGAAAAGTTCAGCATTCATTTTCTTTGGAATCCCTGTTAATTTCTTTTGACATTTTCACTAAAAAATGATGGGGATGGGACAAAAATATTATTTGAATCACAGTGAATACTTATTATTTTGTAGCAGAAATAGGAAAAGAAAGACAAGCACTTTACAAATGTACAGAAAACCCTTTTTCTTTTAATAAAACATTGGAAATGTTTTGATTATCTTTACATATTTTTAATGTGATTCAGGGATATAGAACAATTATCAGGAACAAATATAACTGACAGCTTCAAAAGATACTTAGGTCTCTACTTAGGAAAGCAAAATGTGCATGGAATGAGTATGTAAAAATAACTGATCCAAGAGACAACTGCATTGACAGTGCAGATAAGGACAAGATTTTGTCAATAAAACAACAACTATTCTCATGTATTTATTAAATCAGTATATGTGCATTTAATTATTAGTCCATTTGATCTAATTGACACAGAAAATAAACTTATGATTAAAAGCTATGGAATTACATTATTTCATTCATTGTAAGACGCAGAATGGTCTGTTTAATCTTGCTATTACCCAATGAACTAGATTTTTGTGCAATCCATCCAAGATGCAAATGGATTTTTCACATGAGCTCAAAATTATTTTAGTGTTGCAAGCAGGCAATTCCCAGTGAAGGGAGTGGTCTGGAAAGCAATATGGAAACAAGACTTTCCCTTCTGGGGAGCCAGTGGTCACATTCGCCTAGTAAAAAGAAACCTGTAGTTGTGGTGGAAAAGACATCTAATAAGAGAAAGCTGCTTAAGCACGAAAGTACAAGAAGTGTTGCTCTGTATGTATTTTGATCTGTGGAAATCTCAGGACAAGAACTCTCTTTATACTTCATGAAAAAATTCTTCATTTACAAGTCAGCCACATCAGCTATGCTTTTGTATATCAGCACAAAGTTTCCACTCCTACAAACAGTTCTCTGAGCTTAGGTAAGTAAATGTGAAGGTTGTTAGCAAGACAAAGTATCCAGCTGGAGATCTTTACTTTCATATGACAATCTGATAAGGACATACAGAATCTATGTCTTAAGTTGTTTAAGAAGAAGCTAAAAATACTCGCTTTCAGGTCCTTGCTTTCCTGTTTCAAACAAATCAAACAAATTTTCACCTAAAGATATCATACTTTTTTTTCTTCCCCCTTACATTTTGAAAACCTGATTCTCATTTCTTTTCTTAGGTTGTTGGAATTAATTTTAACCATATTTTAGAATATTTTTCTGTACCAGGGGTAAAACATGCTACTGCTTTTAACAAATGATTAAATGAATATTAAAAACAAGCTTCCAGGACATGTCTTGAGCAATCCCAATAAATGCGGAATATGTTGCTGGAAAGCTAAAGGTTCAACTTTTTGGAGGGCAGGAACTCATAAATGAAGATCATCAGTGTTGAGGAATTCAGTTCATTTGTGAATTAATGTTAACAATCACAAGATATACCAATATGCCACCAAGATGGTGTAATTTATCAGGTTTTGTAATTGTACTGTTCTTCTACTATCAGAAAATGCAGTTTGCCTATTAGAGTTAACATTATTTATCATAAGTTGTTGAACTATAAACCAGATAGCATAAAAGAGAACTATAACACATTTTTCAGAACTGAGTTATATTCCTCCATCTAGTCCCGTGTATTGAAACATATTTTAGCAGGTCAGGAGTTTGTATGCATACATTTAGTCAATTTTAGAACTTTTTTCTCCATCTATTACTGCAATTAAAAAGTGCTATTAAAATAAACATTATTTATTAAAGCAATGCATTGGTTGACTTCGTACAATAAAGAGGTGAAGGCACTGGGTAACTGACCATACATCTATTTTATTATAGACGAATATCAGCATGGGAACTTCACCCTCAATTTGCAACACAGGAGAAACTCACCCCACTGTATTTCTTTCAGACCTTCACAGATTATGTACCAGATCTTGAGGCAAGTGCCAGATCTGGAGATATAACTTAAACACATTAGAAAGTTGTTTTAAGATGGCCCAGAAATCTAACTGACATACTAAGTGACACATTATGAACATACTTGCAAAAGGGAGAAAGAAAAGCAAATTTTCTTTGATATTCTGAACCATTCAGATTAGTAGATTTTAGTACTGGCAATCACACATGGGTGGAATTTGATTTTATAAAATATTGGCCTATCCATTATAATGTTTATTTTCTACTATTGACTGTCTTTGTTTTCCTCATGAAACTGTCGTTTTCTTGCATATGTCTTTGCAGTTTAAGAACACTGACTGTTTACTTGACCCTTACAGTTGGTGTGAGATGTTGCTAACTCCAGCTGTGAAATGCTGAAATGAGTGGCATGCATGTGTGGATTGCTCGTGGGATCCTTTATAGTGCTTGCATATTATTACAGCTTGTAGTCACATGGGTCTGCTGACAAACTGTGGACAAGGTGCTTGCTGAGGCACAAGCCTAATACCAGGCAAGGACTTAAAAATTCACTCTTAAATACTGCTATTAGTTTCATTAGAAAAGTCAGCTATCCAAAGTTTCTATAGTTTTTCTGTATCACTCTGAGAGTAGGCAATCAGGTTATTGTTACCAAAACATTATGCTAGGTACTGGATGGGTGAGAAACTCACTTTCTTACTCACACAGACTGGTTTTTCAGAGGATATTCTTTCTGTAGCATGGAGATCTTTGCATGCACAGCAAATCTGGCTTTGAAAATATGTTGTATATATGGTTTACTTAACCTGTTATCTTTACGGCACTTAAAATGTAATGTATTGTATTTTGAACAGGAGACTTGGGTACCATCAATTATGTCTGTCAGCTCTTCCAGAAAGTGGCTGGAAGCAGTCATTGCACTTATGAGCTCAACCTCTAAGGCTTTAGGGCAGCAAATTTAAAAGCTGCCAAAAAACTTGAGTATGTTTAGTAGAGCTTTGATGTTACAACACCAAAAGCTTCTGAAATTATTTTTAACAAATTCTGGTGAAGTTTTTTCTATTTGTTAAAAGTAGAAAATACTTGTTGAAGTTTATTTGACATGAACATACTGTTCATGTCAGTCACTGGACAGTACTTGAAGATTAGACCTAGGCACAGTAGGTGATTATAGCTGAGTCCCAATTTTCCCCACCAGTTGAGCCCTTGTACTTCAAATCTGTACTCTTTACAATATAAATTGAAGATTATAGATGCGGTTGAGAAGTTTGGGACGTCTGGCTCCTGGTGTGGCAGAGGACACTAAATTTGGTCAATCTTCTACCATTCTGTCTGCTTTGAGGTAGCTCTTGGAAAGACACTTGAGTTTCAAAGAGGTTTGTGGAGGCACTCCAGGGGAGAGAAACCCCTGTGCTTTTGCAGTGGGTATGCCAATATCTGCTGTGCTGGCTGCAGAAGCTGTGCAGTGTGCAGACCTGGCTTTAGCTCTTACTCACATGGGGACTGAAAGCAAACACAACAGGTGTCCCCAACTCTTAGATTTCACACAACCACTGCAGCTCACATGTACACTGTAGATAGATTATCTACCACAGCATCCTTTCAGCCATGTCCAAAGACATGCATGAGCTTTTGCTAAACATTTAAAGACCATCAGATGTGTGTTGAGAAAGGATTTGAACCACTGGAACGTATCTCCTTGATCTGTTAAGCTCTGTGGTATGCCAGCAGAGAAAGACTTGTCTAATCATATACTCTTTTTTTTGTTGGTTTTTTAATTGACTGTAGGGAGGAGAAAATTTCTTCAATACCATTGGGACTTAATTAGCAGGGCCAAAATTACTACCTCAGTCTTTCCACTGGAAGCTTCTGAGTGGTTCCACACTCTCCCATTGCACATAACTCTATGCTGCAAACAACCTTGCCAGCAATTCATGCTTTAATTTTGGAAGTATTCTGTACTTTCTATGGGATGCAGATATTCAAAAGTGAACAAAAGCTCAGTGAGAAGATGATAAGTTAGAGCATCTAGAAACCTAATGTTTACATTGATTCTTGGGGAATTGTACTTATATGGTACTCAGTGAAAGGATTTAAAAGGATTACCTTTTTTTAGTTATTATATCAGCTTCCTTCTTGGAAGAGTTCAATGACTGACAGTATCATAATACCCTCTCTGAATGCTGTGCAGTGAAAAGGAACACTTGCTGTTTTCATAACTGATTATCTTTTCATCATAATAACTGTGTTGGATTGCCACGTAAAGAGAAGACATCTGCTAGATGCACTGTGTGTGCCTTAGTTTCTCTGAGAATACTTAAATTTGAGAGAACAGTGAAACCTTTGCAACCATCTTTAATCTCAGGTTAATTGTACCTCCCTCAAAAGATATGCAAATCTTCCTTATTTCCTTGCATTTTTCTATTCTCTTCACAGTCCAGCTGGAGTAGTTGGAGCAGCCTCAGGGCTGCTTTGAATCATCTAAGTGAGTTTCTTTGCTGAAAGTGCTCCTCAGGATTTTCCTCTAAAGCTCCATTCCAGGTAGATCGAACATTTTGGTCAGGCTTGCTATCTCCTTTGCTCCCTCTGGAATGTTTGAGAGACTGTAGGCAGGGGTTTTGCAGTGTGTAATGAAAGTTCATCAAAAAACTGTATGATGTTGCTATAGTTTCCAGACTATTGAAAAGCTGAAGAGGCTTTATGTTTTATATTTGTAGATTTATAATTAAATGTTAACGAAGTTAAAAGAAGGGAAATGCCATTGCAAGTGTGCCCCAGTGAAGCTGAGAATGCTGACATCACAGCATATGTTTTCTCTCAAAGATTGTTGATTATTGCAGGCAGAGTTTATTGTGGTCTGTAATTTTGGCTTTCTGCTTCTGACTACGCCAAATGTCATTTTTTCTTTTGTTCCAACAGCGATCAAGAATGGTATGCTATCAAGGCACAGTGCTACGACCTTTGGGTTTAAAGTGAATATTCTAGCTACTTGGAGCCAACATATATATTAAATTCTAAGGTTGGAGGAAGGGTGAACAGCAAGCAATAAACTGTATGTGAAGCACATTTCTGAAAGAGATTCATATCAAGTCTTACCTTCAGGATTCTTAAATACTTCAGTTTATTAATTAATATTTCACCGTAATCCAGAATATACTCTATTGACTTAATTGCTGTAGAGATGGACTAGATATCTCATAATATTAATTCCATGCCAATATTTTTTCTTTTGTCCACCTGAAATCATTATATCTGGGAAGTACTACTCGAGATAATGTGTAACCTCCTATTCTGGATTTTCTGATAGAATTAAAGTGGAATGAAGTTCTTCTAATTTTAAATGTATCAGAAAACTATATGAATTGAACAATATTAAACTGAATTGAAACAGAAATAAGAGCAGTTCTCCACATTGAATCAGTATATTTATACCACAGTCCACAATTGCAGTTTTAAAGTTAGACTTGAAAATAATAATAATATCCTCAAGATATTATTGGGGAACAAGATGGGCAGATGCAGTCAGCATCTCTGTAACTCTTGCTATCTTTGTTACAACAGCATAGTTTTTTGTTTAATGAGGAGGAAAGGAGGGAATAGATTGAACTGTATTTCAGTCAGATTAATTTCCCATTAGATCCATCTCTGCACTAATACAAACATTTGCCCCAGAATAATCTGAGGGCTAATGCAGGGAAAAAAATATGTCTGTAGAAAGGGGAGATTGCTTAAGCAGGAGTCCAAGGACCATGAAAAATCAGGTCAGTGAAGGCTTTATAAATTCCCTCACTAATATTCCTAATTTCAATGAGAAAAGAAGAGGCATTACAATTTTTAAAAAAACCCCAGGACTTCAAACCAAAGCTTTCTGATGAGCATGACCACTACATGTATCTCTGTTGATTGCAGTGAGTGCTATTACACACAGACTCCATTGAAGAATAAAGCTGAAGTCCTCTCTGCTATAAAAACATAGCAAAAATGCTTCTGGTTCTTGCTAGGTTGAATAGAAATTTACACACACCTTCCAAAAGGGAAATTTTAGCACCTGAACTTTAAATTGCCACTATAGTTGCATATTAAAATGCATATATTTTTAGAGAGTAATTTGGAAGCAATTTGCAGAGTTCACTAGACTCTGCTGCTAAGTCGCATTAAATGGTGAAACTAAAGCAGGTAATTCCAGACCATAAGTTTGTTTGTGTCAGTGATGATAGCAAAGTGCCCTGAGGAGCTTTTATTGTTTGCTTTTTCCAAGTGCAGGTCATTGATTGGAACACTACACCATACTAAAGGACTTAGGCCTACAATAACAGATAAGCAAGAAGATAGCTTAGTCAAGGTCACACAGATTCTTGAATGTCTAATAGCAGAAGTTTAGTCAGCTAAGTAATCCTTCAGGTTTAAAAATGTTTTGAAGCATTTCAGTGTAGATCATGAGACCTTTTGTAGTCTTTCATTGTTCCAGCTGTTGGGACTAGTCAGCAAAGGAAAGTTTCAGTGATGGAGGTTTTGTGAAACAGGATTATTGACTATGACTATTTATGTGGGTCTCTGTGCAGATTCACTGCTTATAAGAACATCAGATTTTGAGAATCAAGATTTAGCCTGTATTGTTATCTGATTTTAGTTTAAGCTCCACATCTATGGATCTGAAACTTAAATTCCTGGAAATTAAAATACATCTGTCTGTAGTATAATCTCAGAATGGTATATAGAAATGTTTTCATTAATTCCTGATCTGCCTGTTTTGACAGCAGCTTAGTTGTCTGATAATGCAATGAGACAAATTAAATCCTGCTTCAGGCAGTACACAGACCACATTACTAAAGAGAGAAATTAAAAACTCTTGAACATCTGTTATTACTGTGAATTTAAGCTGTAGAACAACTTTGTTATTTTACTTCACATATTTAACTTTATTATTTTGGAAAAAGATAATGCCTTGTGGTTAGAATATTCTTTTTGGGAAAAAAAAAAAAAAGTTATTTATTTGCCTATTTGCCAGTTATTTGCCATTGAGTCAGAAGTAACTGTATACAAATAATCTAGTCTCTATGTACCTCACCTACCTCATCATCAAATAGGGAATATTACTACTGTTCACTTCATGAGATGCTGGGAATATTAATTAGTTTCTAATTTACCCCATCTGGAAATGATACGAAGTACTTCCTGCCCTGAAAAGGGCTTTGAGACTCATGAATAAAGAGCACTGTATATGGAGTCAAGCATTACTAAATTTATGATGGTAGAGAGGCTAGTAAAATCTTCAAATGTGACAGGAATTGTGTGATGTTATTTCACTGTCCTGGCTTGTGTCTCTTCTAACTATAAGATATTTAGGCACAAACATACTTTAAATAACACAAATAATAACAACACCAAAAAAATGAATTAGATTTACTGATCATTTTCAACCTTTATTGTCACCATGTTTGTTGAAGACACATGGGAACATCACCTCTGCAGTATAGGATGTGGTTTACTTTTCTGAATAAATGGTTTTATTACAAAGACTAATTGTACAACATAAAGAATTTTAACATACCTCTCAAGACTTCTGTTGTACAGTTTGTCCAACAAAAAAAGGGTTGTTTATCTGCAGTCCTGGTAACATAAAGGACTGAAGATGAGTCACAGGCACTGAGATATACTGAAGAAAATTTCTTCTTAGCACGGATTTGCAGAGATGCTCTGCGTTGCTGTCAGAGCTGGTACTGCTGGAGTTACACAATGTTCTGCCAAGGTGAGTTGATATACCATTTAAATTTGGTACTCATTATTATGTGTCTGCACTATATGTGGCACCATGTGGCATTGCACAATTTGCACAAGTACCAGGGAAGGACAGATAAGGTAATACATTTTCACTTGAATAAAATGGAAGAATAATTTTTGAACTGAAATCGCATGCAATCTTTCAGTGGCTAACTTAAGCCACCAACCTTCACCCTCCCCTAAACTCATAAGACATGAAAATACATTGCTTTATTGACACTTCCTCTGAGTGTAAACCCAAGCTAGAAAATATCATCATAAAACAGACAATTCTCACAGAGTTGGAGTGCAGTATTTCAGTACATTTAAATGAAGGCAAACTATAACTCTGTTCAGTATAGAAACTATCCAGCCCTCTTTTGTAGCAGAGAATTACTGTAGATGGAATCCACCCATGGGTATTAATTAGAAAATATTTTGCAGGGAAAAAAAAATGAGATGTAAAGGGAAACAAAACAAGACATAAATATGAGAGAAAAAGAAAACACAAATTATGCCATGATATAAAAAGGATAGTATGAAATTGTAACATGAAGACAGGGTAAGTTCTCCATTTTGATGAATAGTATGAATCTTATGTGCATATTCTAATTGGATTCTTTAATGCATTCATTTGAATTGCGTTTATATGATAAATCTTGCTGTATAAATTATATGTTACACATGGTACAGCAATACTAACAAAGCAATATAAATGCCAAGAAGTGGAAATTTGTTCTGAAAAGTGAAGATGATACCTTGTAGTATGACTTAATCAGAATTATACCAAAAAGATTTGAATAAGCTGTTCAGTAAAAAGACAATTATGATGTATACCTTTCAAAATACCATTTAAAAGAAGTGAAAGCAATAAATAATATTACAGAATAGAAGATAGGAATGTTTTATAGGCAAGGCTAATTTCTACTTCATGTAGTTTTTATTTAGTCATGAACAGTTCGAATGAAACCAGTAGGAACACTACAGGAGATGTTTGTCCTTGAAAAAGACAACAGATTACTTCCAAGAGAAATGATCATTCATAAAGATTGAAGACAAGTTCTGAGATATCACTCTAGATTCCCATCCAGTTTTTCTTAAAAAAAAAAAAAAAAAAAAAAAAAAAAATTATTCTCAAAGTATTAATACAATTCCTACACATCTGGAGATTATTATATGGGATTTCATAATGAGTGGAGTCATCATGGGGAGAACACAAGACCACAAAAGTTGGTGGAACAGATCATCCTCAGTGAAGAATGGACAAAACATTATGATGAGCCACTAGAGTTTGTAACTTGTACTGTAGTTTTCAAAAGGAACAGAATAGCTACAATGAATCCTTGTTTTGAATAAATTATCATACCTCCTACATCTTTTTTTTTTTTTCTCCTTTTTTTTTCCCCTCTCAAGTATAAACATGAATCAAACTTAACAAATAACAAGTAATGATATGTCATATCCTTCTTCTTCATTCATCATCCAAGCCAACTGAAAGCAGAGCTAAAAACTTTCTAAACACCTTCCATCTTTACCTCTCCATTGAATGAAATGAAAAGCTCCCTGGACAATTATAAGGTACAGCAGATTAAGCATTTAAATTGTATCTATAAATACAACTACTATGTGAACTATATAATAGTTAGTTTTCCCTATGCCTTCCCAATTTTCTGTGCATTCTGAGAAATTATTTTCTGACATAAAATCAAAGTGATGATCCCATTTCACTTACTATTTTTCTATTTGTGAACATTTGAAGGAGTCAGATAATTATTTGTTCATTCACAAGAGTGATAGTTCATCTGGAATAAAACAGGAGGAAAAAGAACAACTATTTCAGGAAGATTTAAATGCTATTTTAGCCTCATTCTTGAGGTTATGTAGCACAAGAGGTCTATGTAGCACAAGAGAGGCTGCAGCTATGTGAGTGAGCCAACCCAGGTGCACGCAGATGCTACAGTTTTAGCAAAAACAGATTTTGGCTAAGGTATATATATACCTCTGAGCTATTTGCTAAGTATGAATAAGCAGAGATCTACATTATACTGATATAAGAAAGAGCATTTATGAAAAAGAATGTTTTCTAGAATCTGGGACAGTTTCTGACCCAGTTTTACACTGTCACAATATAAAGTTACACTGCTTGCAAACGTGTAGCTTTAGTAACTTAAAGATGGCTTTTTTACCTCCTGTAAATTAGAAAAAGTGAATGTATACCTTAGAAAAACAATGTTTATGCAGTTAAATAAGTTTTGTTTCTAGTGAAAATACTCATCTTTCTAACTTTGGTTCTTTAGAAATTATGCAGTACATTTCCCTTGTGATTAGCTTCTACTCTTAAGCTTATGTTACACTGTATGTTATACTGAAACTTTAAGATTTCACTGCTGGTGTTTATGTGCAGGAATGTTTTAGGCTGATCTCCAGCTACAATTGGAGCTTTAGAAACATTTAAATGAACAATAAGCATTATCCTTTTCCTCTTACCTGTAGTATTTCAATAAGATGCACTATAAAACCATATTCAAAATGTTGATGTACACTACTATCTATTCCTGAACAGGCTGTCTCTGTTTTCTGAGCAAATATTACAGAAACTTTTTTGTTCATCCAATAAGGAGATGAGGATGAATAAGGAAGTGTCAGATAAACCAATATTGTGGACTAAATTTCAAACACCAGAGTCAGTTATTTCCTTTTAGAGAATCTCATGGTACAAACGTGTAAGAGAAAACATAAAAAATCAGTGATGACAAAAAAAAATTCACCACATGCAAAAAAAAATATTGTGCAGCAGCAAGTTACAGAAAGGAATAGCTGTCTGTTGAAGAGGATGAGAGATACGTCCTGGCAATAATACTTCCAAGAAACAACTACATATAAAATCTTGTATAATTACAATAAAGCACAAATTTATCATTCACAGCTATCCGTCACCCAAAATGTTTTTTAGCTATACCACTGACTTAAAATTACAATAAACCATTTCTCGAATTGCTTGAAATATATCCATTATTATGTACACAGAAAGAAAAAAAAAAAAAAAAAAGCCAACAAAATAGCCTCCCCCTCAAAAAAAGAAAAAAAAAAAAAAAAAAAAAAAAAAAAAAAAAAAAGAAAAAAGAAAAAAAGCATTTCCAGAACATTAAATAAGTTATCCCAATTGATGTTCAAAGAATATTAATGTCTCATGGAAAACTCTTGCCAGATTACTGCAGAATACTTCCTTAACCAGAAACCACGCTAAATACACACCATCTAGCATTGCTTCAAGTTCCTCAAAGCATTTCCAGATTGAACCCAGTTAACTGCAGTTCACCTCTTGGAAAAGAGTTACTGTTTTGCCACAGAATGTCTTTGCCATGAATCACAGGTGGATGCTTGCAATAGCTGTTTGTTTTGAAAGCAGGGAACTTTTCTCTGCTCAGATCTATGTGAAATAGTTCAAAAAGTCTCTAATGTGGAGTGTACGTAGGTTAATTTGTACTGTAGGCCAGAATCCCGAATTTCCAGGGCTTTGCAGCTGTAGGAAACTACATTCTTCAAAGTTGGCCAAAGAAATCAGTTTAGAAAGAACAGTGTTACTTATTTAATGTTCTCCCTTCTTTTCCACTATGTATGCTTTAAAGACATTAGCAAAAATCCGTAGGATGTGGTTCTGAATGCTTTTAGGTACCTTCTGTAAATGCCTACTGAACACCTTCAAATAAAATATTGAGGAGAAACTCTTTTAATCCTGAAGGCATTGGAACTTTTTACTCAGGACACAGCTAATTTTGTATTACTTGAAATTTTAAGATTAAGATATGTACCTGCAAAAATTGCTAAAACTCATCCATTACTTAGGGGCTGAGCATAATGTGGGGCTCGTGAAATAGTGAGAGTATCACCCATTTTTCATCAGAGATTACATTATTTGGCCTTCTTGGTCTTAATATTTCTACAGTTTCAATACAATTGTCTTTAAAGAGCTTGTCTTTTAGATCATTGCTTGGTCTAGTATTAGATAAAGAGGTTGGAGGCCCTGCACGCAGCAGGAGGATTGGAGCTTGATGATCCTTCAGGTCCCTTCCAACCCAAGCCATTCTGTGAAAATAACTCATATCAAGACTCAAAATTCAGCTAGTAGCTTTTACAGCTTCCAGCAGAATATACTTTCTGACAAAAACCTTATAGACAAAAGAAAATTTGAATATATTCTCTGGTCCAATTTACAATTTTAAAAGCTTATTGTTTGGAACCCTAAGTCTTCCACAGTTAAAATACTGGAGAGTATTTGGAGTGCTTACAGTCCTTGTTTGTATCCATCGATAAAGAAATCAGAGATTTTGTTTATGTGTTGCTTTTTTTTTTTTTTTTTTTTTTTTTTTTTTTAAGGCTTCGGTGGAGGGAAAGTGTCTAGAACCCTGTAACTGTTCTAATCTTTCATATGATTTCTGTGCATTTAAATCCCTTACTTATGCACTCCCATCTATATACAGCCAAAATCATTTACGTTTTTCTTTTCATGGTTTTCATTAATCTACTGGGAAGAAATTAAGGAGGAGTGGATCTTCTGAGTCACACTAGAACTAGATTCTTCTACTCAAAGCAGAGTAGCAATGTGTGTTGCCCATTTCCTAATAACATTTTCCTTGCATAGAGTCTGTCTCTATTTCTCAGTACACTTCATTTTGTTCTCCTTCTTGCCAGAAATAAAAACAAATACACCTGGTATGGAAAAACTTGTGTATAAATACAGGAAAAAGGGATACCCCTTGGCAGTTCATGTAGAAGGTCAACCTGAGGCTAAACAAATAGGATACTTTTCCACTCCAAACAGGAATTCCTAAGCGTGTTAAGTCTTAGGTAAATTAAGAAATAAATTCTGTAATAGTCCCTGAGCACCTTAATCTCAGAAACTCTCATTTCTCCCCATCAGTTCATCCAGCTCATGCTCTATAAATGAAAACATTTTCTCAGAGGCTCCTGTCAGTGTTTGCATTCATGAAAAATTTGTCTGTCTCTTTAAGTACCAAAAGAGCTGAAACAAAGTTTTTTTTTTTTAAGAAAGAAATGTTCCCTTACCTTTGGTTATGGAAGAGTGTAAGCGTCTTAACATCTTGGGAAAAAGAAGAATAGTTTACAAAGTCTTATTTTAGAAAACTTGACTCTAAGCTACAGTTAGAGGCTGGATTCTGGCTTATGATGTCTGAATGATCAGTACTTGTGGCTACTCACAGGGCAGGATAAACCCTGTTTTAGGTTGACTGGAATGGAGTTAACTTTATACTAGCATTTACATTGCTGTGTTTTGAATCTGTGACTTAAATAGCATTGACAACACATGAATATTTTGGAGGCTGCTGAAGGCTTTCTTCTTTCCACTTTGTCTACCATGTGATGAGTATGCTGGGGCTGGGCTAGCGGTTGGGAAGGAATCACAGGAAGGACAACTGACCTGAGGTGGCAAAAATGATGTTCTATGCTATACAACATAGTACTCAGAAATAAAAATCAAGGAAAGGAGGAGGAAGCAGGGATATTCGTGGTTAGGTTGTTTGTCCTCCCCAGTACCTGTTATGAGTGCTGAGGCCCTGCTTTCCAGAAAGTAGATAGTGAGGAGTGGCTCACTGCTGGCCAGGATCAACCTACCATGGTCCCCACTTTAATTCATCTCAAGCAACAAGCTCTCCTGACAAAACTGTCTTCTCAAAGACCAGCACTAACCAAAGTCTCACCTTTTGACAGTTCTCTCAATTCAACCTATTAAGCAGTTGTTGCACTGCGTCCAACCTAACTTATTTAGACTCTTCAAATCAGCTGCAAAATTACAGCTGTGCTAATAAGTCTTGTGTGTCCATCAAGGCAGTTACCTGTTAAAAGCCAAACTGTCTTGTGTGCTTTTATATTCATTTAGATGGAGTGCACGGGAAAGCATCTCTAGCCCTGATAAGAGTCTATTTTCACTGCAAATTTAATAATATTCTTAAAAATGTTTTGCGCAAATTCTGTTCACTGTCTTCAGCCAAATGTTGATTTTGCAAACCACATTTACAGTCATCTTGAAATGCAAGGTTGGTTTTGAGTAATACAAAATTGTAATTGACTAAAACCATTTTAAGTTAGTATTAAGATTTTATTGAATTACAAACACGAAAAGTCCTAGATATAAATGGAAATAATTCAGAGTCCTTGGACTCAGCATTTTTCATTGTTTGTGATGTGTTTTTAATATTTATTTATAGAAAATACTGAATGAAATATTTATATATTTTTTCCATTGGATATTCAAAATCTGTGTGAGTATACAGAAGAAGATAAAAGCATATATTAATGGGATATTCAGAAATGAAAGTGGCAAAAACAGTTTTGAAGAAAATTGGCTAATGACTTCTGTTAAAAAATGTTTCTCTTTGCTTTCCACTTTTAATCACGTTGCATATACACACATAGTGTACTCTGCACTCCGCACTCCGTACTCCACACAAACTCCGTAGTTTGATGCATTTTAAACTTTGAAGACCTGAGAGCCTGGAAAATGGAAAATCTAGTGAAGTACTGACATGATCTTAATGATCTTAGATTAGTTCATCATGTTCCTGGCTTTTCTCCTTCTTTACTGTGTAGATGATATGCAGACTTCAAATTTTGACAAGTAGCATATAATAACTTGCATCTGTCCACTTTCAGTAATCTAGAAAGTTTTTCCCTTTTGGCTGACAACCTTGGTGATGTAAACCACTCAAAACATTTATTTTTAATCGCAACAGAAAGAATATGCTAAGTATGGTATGTATTTAAAATTTCTGAAGTCAACACTTTTATCATGATGCATGTGGCACTGTATACAAAGCTGCAAGTTTCAGACTGGATTCAGCTGAATTAATCTTTTTGACCAAACTTGTACCATCTTTTCATTTATTATTAACTCTATAAGCAGATCCAATTCTTAAAATGAGAAACACAGTGAAAAGAATGTCATTTCATACTAGGAGAAATAAAAAGTACTGCAATCAAATGTCTAATTGTTATGGAAGGCTTAGTAGAAAATATGGAAAGAAGTTCACAGACTGCAGGAAACTGATACAGTGTGATCTTTCACAGTGATTAGAATAAATGGGGCTCATTCATCACTTCATTTCCCCTCTAATTATAGGGATTACATATGCATAATTGGAATTAATTAGATGTATATCAGATCCATTAACCTTATTAATCTATACAAATATGTTTTCCTGACTTAGTCACAGTTTTGACATTGTTATCTATCTTGCTGATCTTATAGAAAAAAATTGTGTGATAGAAAAGTAAAAACTTCAGAGGAATCACATACCAAATCGTTTTTCCTTGTTCAGTTATCCTGATTGCCCTCTTAGGTTTTTGGAACATGTTTGTTTTGTTTTTCTGCTTTGCCTCCTAAATCAACAGAATGGAAACAGACACTGTTTTCATTTTGTGACATCTTGTGCTTTTCATGTTTCAGAAACCAGCAAACAAGTTACGTCTGAAAGAGTGCTGACACACAGTAATTTCTCAATAGAGACACTTTTGATGTGGGGAGAATTTGCTTTTTAAGGCAATGGGAGAAAGACAGCACAAATACCACTTGTGCTCAGTGGGATTTCTGGTGGTTGACTACCTACTGGACGCTGCTGACACCATCAAAGTCACTGAGACCTACTAGTCACTTCCCCAAAGAAATACAGGCAATTCGTACCTACTTTTCACAATAGTCTTCTGAGGTGGGGTTTAACTTAAGAAAAGTTGCCTAAGGAAATAATGGTCAGCTTGGGGGAAATGCCAGGCTTCTTACACACATCAAACAACCTTAGTGAATCTAGAGGGACCTTTTTTTTTTTCTGTGGGAACATGCTTTTCTCTATGCTGACTTTATTAGAGAACCAAGGCCAAAGCACATAAACTCTTATGCACCACAAGGTGCAGCTCTGGTGCAACCTAGCCTTTGTTGGTGGGACAGTTTTTAATATGAGAGAGATCTTAAGGGTAAGTATTTGTCAAAACACTCCTGTTTTTCATGAACTCTGTCTTTCAAAACTCCTGTGGCTTCAACCTCTACAAGCAGGCACCACTCTACTACTCTCAGTAAATCTGTAGCCACAGATGAAGCACAAAAATAGTGTTTTGAAAATGCAGATGTAAAATTAGAAAGATCTTAGACTGTTTAAGAAAACAAACTCTTTACAGACAGTAATCAAACAGAAATCATTTTTTTTTAATAACAGAACACCTTGACTATTGTACACGATTCCAGATCTGGTCTCCCTAAAGCACATTAATTTGACTTTTTCTTTCTGATGGGACAGTGTTGCCTCTTTCCTCTGTTGATTGAATAAACATGAAAATGAGTGTAAATTAAAATCTGCTGCAGCCAGAATCATGCTATCATTATCTGATGCAACACCTAAACAGTTGGAACTACAGTCTCACATGTTTTGTAGATGCAATTTTGAGTATCTTGTTCTGCTATCACTGTTTATGAAAGAAATTGAATTAAACCTGGTCAGGAATAGTGCTTTAAAGCTTTATACTTACAGTGTATTTTGAGAGAGAGAATAAAACTAGAATGTTTCTAAATAATATTGTTAAAGTAAACAGAACTAGAAGGAAAACGAGTGACATATTTCTCCATTTAACAGAAGTATTTTGGTGACAAGTGTGAAAGTGCTTTTTGATACTTCTCATATAGTCGAGACAGACTTCAATTAGATTTTTTCTTTTTACAAAAGTAGGCAATATGGGCCTCAGCACTGGATTCTATGTTTTATTTCTTATATACCTGTCCATGATTCTGCCACCTTTATGTTTTCTTATTTTTTATTTGTCAATGGTTTACAGGCTGGTTTGTCCCAGTTCTGTGACTAGCTGGGTGGGAGGACCCATTGACTGATGCCCTGGGAAGGGGAAAAGGGGAAAAAGGGCAAAAGGATTGAGAAATGGGCCTTAAAACAAAACAGTGGCAACAGTTTGAAGAGAAACAAACTAATTTACTAAATAAGATATTGGAATGCAAGATAACACGCTATAATACATATTATACAATATAATACAATATAATTAATATTGAAGATAATAAATGAAACGAGAGAGAGTGTCCTTCAAACTAGCATGGCCTTGCCTTGAGTCTGCAGACATTGCTACTTCAAATGTAAAAGGATACTTCAGCTACAGAAAAGCAACACAAAACAGAGACTATTACTCCCATCTTTCACTCTTCTACATGAGGTGAGTAGCATATGGCTTTCTGCCTTCAAAGCCATCAAAATGTCCATTATGTATCTTAAAGAGGCCAAGGGTCAAAGGCAAGTCAAATCCAAAGTGGTTTAATGCTTGTGAAACTCTGAAACTTATTAAAGGTTCGTAAGGCTTGCTTTAATTTGTGATTTTTATTTCCTTTAATTAAAACTGGTATTTCCCAGCCAGAGTAATTCAATTTATTTATTTGTTTGTTTGTTTATTTGTTTATTTATTTATTTATTTATTTCCGCTAAAAGGAAAGGGTCCTTTGTGTTAGTGCAATCTAAAACACTCACAACTGAATTGGAACAGAAATCTAGACACTGAAAATGCTTTCAAACATAAAAAAGCAAGTAACTCCTTCCTAATCAGAGAATCACAGTATTGTAAGGGTTGGAAGGGACCTCTAGAAATCATCGAGTCCAACCCACCTGCCATAGAAGCTCTGCCTTAGTAGTTCTACTTAAAGGCTGATTATGAGTAGGCTACTCTTGTAACATAACCATGAAGCAGAGCTATGAAGTAATTAACTTCCTCCAGTAGGTAGTTTCACCATAAATGGGTTCTGATGTTCAATTAGAGGAAATCATCATAGACTCTTACACACCGGTATTAAGTTCATGTCTGCTGAAAGTCTGTTCTGAAAGCACTGGGTTTATTTCTGGAATTTTTTCTTCAGGGAGGAGCTGAATAAATAAACATTTCAGAGGTATAAAAAAGAAAAAAAAGAAAAAAAAGAGAGAATTAAGAAACTGACTCATAAAGTTAAACAGTTAATGGCATGTTTAAGTAACGCAGAACTGAACTGGAGCAATGTGATAAATTAAGGAAAAAGGAAGATCCAGGTAGAATATTCTTGCTGAGAAATTTAGCTGTTTGTGGTATTCTGTCCTCTGGTTCACTCTTTGAGCTGAAAGAGCAATTACTCATATTCCATTTGCATTTACATACATCATTCCATGGAATCCACACTTCACTCCACTGACTTCATTGTTCTCCTTTCAAAGGAAAAACAGAAGTGGGATACAATTCCTGATTAAATTTGTCAAAAATATAGATGTATATATGGGAATGTTTTTGTTTGGTTTAACTGATAACTAACAGAAAACTAAGGAAAGATTATTTAGAAATGAGAAGAGTGTTGTTGAGCAACTCATAATAACAAGAGGAGAATTGTATTTGTAGTTTATAGCCTATTATTTTTTTAAATAATGGAGTCAACTAGGATCTTTTGGCCTTAATTCTTTTGCATAATAAACGTAAGCAACAAACTTCAAGGCTAGATCTGGAGGTAAAAAATTTATTCTAAGGATCACAACTAAACCGACTTAGACAGCTCAGAAAAATACACCTGGAATGATAGATTTCTCACTGTAATAATTCAGCTTAAGATATAGTAGGAGGTGAAAATTCAGACAGTCACATACAGAAAAAAATGGGAAAGCTTTTGACAGTCTTTCATAGTTTTATGGCTGTACGGACACAACAAAATTCAGATGATCTTGAAACAGTGAAGCAAGTAGGAGCAGATAGAAATCTTTCATATTGAAGATTTGCCTTGGACTCTCAACACTTCTTGCAGACTGCAGTGTACTCTTACTTTTAACTATTACTTTTTATTTCCTCATGAGTTTCAGTGCAGGAATTATCCATGGAGGCATACAGACTGCAGCTGGGTCAATGTTTGGAAACTTTTGCTTGTTCCACCGGTGTCTGTGGGAATTATCACACTTGCCACTTTCTAAACAAAGGGGTCGTCATAGAACAGAATGGTAATATTTCTACTGCTGGAGTAAAGCCATCTTTCACCATTTTTCTGTCTATTGCCAAACCATAAGGCTGTTCCTGTTTATTTAAAGAATTTATTTAGAAATTTGAATCTGGATGAGAAAGAAGTCAACATTAGGTAAGGAAACAGCTTTTGAGTTACTTAGCTTGCACTGGTCTTACCCTTATTTATTTACCATTGCTAAATTAACTTTGGGCTGGAAGAAGGGGAGAGTTATAATCAGTTACTTTTAACTCAAAAAATACAGTCAAAGTTTTTAATATTCTAGGTTCCTCTTAATTGCATCCACACACTGACAACTACACTTAAATTCAAATATGCTGTTTTTAAGGTAAAATTTTTTTCCATGGCACTGAGAATTTAAACACTTGCTATTAGATTTTGAGGGTTTTTTTTTTTTTTTTTAATATTATTTTGAAATTAGACAAAATGCCTCAGTGCATCGTTCCTGTTGCACAATGTCTTAAAATGTATGAGGATATCTTTGAGTGTTTAGATGTATTTTTTTCTACAACACAAATGATTGACTTGTGGGTTTTGTCTAGGCACTCTCAGAAAAGGATACTTGCAAAAATATCTGTAAAAGTTTGGTGGCCAGCTAGTAGTTGGTACCTCTCTTCTAGGGGTAGATGAGCTGTTGGAGGAATGGTTTCAATTCAATGGTTTCAATTCCTTTCTATTCCTATACACTCTTCCACGTCACCAGGAGCAGAACTCCCAATGGTGTGTATTGGTCTCATGAAGTAAAATGTAATCCATTTCCTTTTTGCTGGAATTACTATTGCCTTCAGTGGAGATGAGGGCAATTAGGTCTTGTCCAATACTGAGTCTTGTGCATGGCCCTTCTATTTGCTGTTTCTCAATTGTGAAGAATCAACCTCACCGTGAAAAGTTGTTCTTTATGGTAGGAACATTTTATTGCTTCTGAAAACTTGACTTAAACTTGACAAAATGCTCAGCTGGTGTCTAAATAGTTGTTTTTTGCAACAATCATGGCCACAGACACAGATACGCAGTGTGTGCCTTCAATATTTTGCTTTGACATGCCATTCCATGGAGGTATTAGGTGATTGAACTTGCTTCACACAGTGTAATTAGTTATCTTGCTCATATATTTTGTTTCATATTACTGCTAAGAAAGCTAACAGTGCAAAAACTGTTTGTTTTTTTTTAAGAAAAAACAATTTGAAATCCCAAGTCTCTCATCTTCTACTCTGTACAAGAGTAATGTGGTAACTGCACAACTAGATCCTACTGGGATCTTACATTGGCTGGATGCCCAATCACTTCTCTCTTGTTCAAATATGTGTGGGTTTAAACTTCTTTAAAAAGGGGAAACAAAAACAAAAACAAACAAACGAAAAAAAAAGGAAATTGGATTTGAAATCTCAGGGCCAGATGTTCTTCATGGTTGCTCTTGGCTCACCATATTTTCCTCTGGTAACTACACATAACTAACTGGAAGACTCTTTGAATGTTAAAATAGCTGATTGCAAATTTATTTGAAAATGCAGTTCAAATCTACAGATGCAAAAAGCAAACTTTGTTCATATTGAGAATATACTGAACACTGTGTTATCCATCTGTCCATGTGTAATTTAATCTGGCACTGATTCCAGTGATGTCATGCCTGGAACGTCCAGCCCTGTGGAGAGATACTTACAGGGCTGGAGTTGCTGTGTGAGGCAGAGTGATTAGCAGATGTGGTAGTTCTCTCTTGGAACTGAACTCATATAGAGTTACATATTTGAGTAAAGAAAGTTTCTGCTCTTTAAACCATGTATTTTGGAACATGCATATGTTCAAAAATCAGGTAGGCCATGAATTCTATAGCCAGTTCTATAGCGAAAATATTGAAAATATGAGGAAAAGTCCGTTGTGTTATTTCAGTGCAGTTCAGTTCAGGCAGCTGGATTTGCACGTAAGGAGTATTATGAGTCTTCTCCTAACTCCCACCCCAGCTAAGAAAAACAACAGTTCTTTTATTATCAGGTTGTTACATGGCATAGCCATCACTCAGGTGGCAATAAGTGGTGTTGATGACTAACTGCTGGTTTGCTAGAATTTCCCTCCTAAATTATGGTCTTGCTACAATGGATTTTGGCAATAACCAGTGCATTACTGTTTGTAAAGGAGTTTGCATGAGTTTAATTGCTGTGGATGCAGATCCACAGCAGACCTATTTCTGGTATCTTTATTAGTGCTGTTCAATATTTTGTGCTGTGAACTAACCTATTAAAGGCAAAAACATCAAAACAGAGTCAGTCATTACAGATTACAATGTTATAATCTTGTGTTTTGTGATAAAAATGCAGCCAGATGATGTGGTCACTCAATTTTTTCTGGACAATTCAGTTTATGCAAGGACTGTATGGGGAAAAAGTATCTAATTTAGAACATGTGAAACAGTTCAACTTTTTGAAACTAAAAACTATGCACAGTGCAAGCATCTGCTACTACCTGGTAGCTCATTTGACAATCTCTTTAGTCAGTGCTCTTCCCAACATGACTCAGAAATTACTAATTATGGGTACATGTTTCCATGACCCCGCATGCATTCCCACCAGGAAGATAAATACAGCTGCAGACACAGGCCAGCTATCTGTGAATTTTTTTTTTAATTATTATTTTTATATTTTTTGGAGATGGGGTTCTGCTATAATTTATAGCTGCTATTTTCTGATAGAACATTTGTGAAAAGAGCAGCAGACTCTCCAACTAGGCAGCTAAGGACCATTAGGATATCAGAATTCAGCAGTCAGCCAGAGTCCACTTTGAGGACTCAATCATTTAGTATCAGCTGTGTTAAACAAATACAGCACAAGAGAAAGTGTAGTCTTCTCTTTCTCCTCCTGTGACTTTACTGGGGCATAATTGCTCCTCATGCCTTATTTTTATAAACAATAACCACCACATGTACCCTTTGCATGACCAACACCTGAAAAGTATCTAGCCTTTAAACAAGGAAGATACAAAATCAATTTGCTTAGAGAATGCAAAATAATAGGTTCTTCTGCCATATTAATTTGATGTTATTGTCATCAATGAATAAATTCCACTACTCGCAAGTTACTTTTATCCAGGCTTCTGAATAGAACTGTTTGCTAGGACAGTTTCTGCTGTGTCCCAACCTAACAGTGTAAAGAAGATCAAATAGAAATTTCATAGACGTTTTGTTTGTTTATTTGTTTTCTGTCAAGAGCCTTCATTATTTTGAGGAAGAAATTAAATCCTACACTTTTTCTTCATATGCACTTTCAAGTCAGATGCCATTTTGTCCATCTGTCACATGGCAGCAAAGTGTAATGGAATACTGGTAGGAAGGTTCAACCTCTACTGTCATACCACCACATCCACCAACATCCATTGTGTGGGCCAAAATAACAAAATAGGAGGCGTTACTTTTGGAGCACCCTTTGCAAAGGGGATTAATAAATTGCCTCATAATTCAACTTTCGCCCAATAGCAGATGAAAAATAATTAGGGAGCTACACAAAAAACATTGAAAAACTTAAATAATTACATAATAAAATAGAAATATCTTTCTTCTTTTCTTTGCCTGATCATTACTTAATCTCTGCGTTATCTGCCCATTTATCCATAATTACATGAAAGCTATAAGCATGTCTACTCTGCATGCAAATATCTAGTTGTCATGCATGCAGACTCGCAAACCCAAGTTAGCATTAGTTTCACCTCTAGGTTCTGTTGAAAGCATAAACAAGGTAACAGACTCTTAAGTATTTAGCTAGGGTTGCAGTTAAGTATAAACTGCGAAGCCTGTATTGAAACTGTAGATGTTGTCTTGTTGAAAAATTAGCTCAAGGACATACCTGAGATGCCCATTACCACAGAAGGACATAAATGGGAATTGTTCTTGTGATTATGTTTAAAAGTCAGTTGAGATCTTACAGAAATCTTATTGCCTACCTCTTCATCTTGTTCAGAAAAAAAGAACCATCAACTGACATCCCTTCTAATCTCAGCTGTGTGAGTCTGTGATTTTAGACTCCCTTGAGATGGTGATGCCAGATGAATGATGCATAATTTGGAAGCCAATAAAGAGTGCAGTGCGTTAGAAATCAAATGAATTATTTTCAGCATTGCATTTTCAAAGGTTTCTGCAGTGATTTTATTGCAAATATTCTGTCTTTCACAAAACATTCTCAGAATAAGAATTTAGAAAAAGATTACATATATTTTTATATGCTGCAAATAGAACAAACTGTAGGCACTACAGAGTCTGTTTACCCTTTCTTCCAGCACTACTTGAGTTGAGAAATGAGTGTGAAGAACGTAGAAAATATGTCCATTTTGAAATGTCATGTAACAGAGACCCTTCTTGTATTTTCTTGAAAAATGAAACATTTCAAATCCTTGAGCATCACCAGCATAAATTGATACCTCATTCCTTGCTGACAAATACTAATTTCTAACTAACAAGATTTTACCACAACCAATCAGGCATACTTGAAGCCATTACAGATAATCAAAATTCTGTTCCAGCATGCATTTGTAGTACTTGTAATTATGTGATAGTCAATGATCAGAGAGTAACAGCAACAACAAAATCAGAAGTTTTTCATATATTTTTATTATAGTGTTTACTTTCCATACTTTCTAAAGAGAAAAACCTTACTGATAAAGATGTAAAAAAGAACATTTCATAAAATTCATGGTTTCAAATTTCAATTTCAACCTTCTGACTGACAATGTACCAACAAAGCATTCATTTCTGAGAAAACGCCCTGAATTCTAATCAACATTGAAAGGCGATTCACTTATTGTTGTCATTGTTTTAATTTGTTTTTCTTCAAGGCTTTGAACAGAAACTTGAAATAATTCTTTAATTCCTGCAGAATTTGTCCATCAAATTCAGCATTTTTAAAAACTGTAGCAATATATGACTGTCAAAATTAATCACAAAATTTAGTGTGAATCTTTGTAAAATCATAGTCTCTTTGTGTCATTGCACAGATTCTGCTGACAGAAGAGGAGCAATTTAGAGATGTGTAAAAATTAAACACTTGAATACTAAAACTAAATTAAATGGAAATATTACTCATAAGATTCAAGTTACAAAAAATCAAATGAATTCCAAGGTTTTTTTATTCAAATCATTAATGTTAAATATCATACAACATATAACATGCTATTACACAGTGTTTTAGAAACCATCAATTTTGAATACATTTTATAAAACTTTTATCACTGGGTAGAAGAATTCCTTTCAGGACAACAGTGAGAGGCTTTGAAAACTCAAGCTGTTTTCAAAAGAGAGAATTCTGCTGCAAGAGATAAAATTTTTAAGGACTGTTTTCTGTTGCAACAAAACTCTGTGCTTAGTTGAATGATATTTTTCAAATGTGGTGGCTGGCACAACCATCTAGGTTTAATATCCTCTGCACAGCTTTTGACAAATAAGTGATACTTCTAAGCGTGACAGGACAGAGTAACAAAAGAGGAGAATTTTCTTGTCACCATGAGTGTGAAGACAAGTTTTGACTTCCTAACTAGTAGTCAGTTTGTTTACTAATCTTTAAGATTTAGGTGAAGATGAATGAATTTAAAGTTGTCATACCTCCATATTTATGCCATCTGAAGGCAAAAACTTCTTACAGAATCATAAATTGTCTTGGTTGAAAAGGACATTAAAGATCATCTACTTCCTACCCTGATGCTGTGGGCAGGGAAATCTTGCTCTGTACCAGATTGCTTAAGTCCCATGCAACTTGGTCTTGAAAATGGGATTTCAGCATCTTCTCTGGGCAACCTGTTCCAGTGTCTGTTCACCCCTGTAGCAAAGAATGACTTTCTCATATCAATTAAAACTTTCCCTCCTTGACTTTAAAACGATTACCACTTGTCCTGACAGGTTCAAATAAATTGAGATAACTGTAAAGATGTGGCCATAGGAAATGAAAGGAGTTCCTGGCTGCCATAAGGTTTCATTCAGATCATTATAAAATGAAAAAATAATATTTATATGGGACAAGTGCAAGGAATTACATTTTGCTTTGGCAGTTCAAATCAGTGAAGAAGGCCAGCTGTAAAATCAATGGAACATTTCTGTGTTTGTTTTCTTTCTTATTTTCTTTTTTTTTTTTTTTAACATAGATTGTTGAAAAAATATAGATGAATATACAGATTGCTGCTTTTAGCAGGAAAAAGGAAAAAAGAGAAAGCTATTTCTAGTAGCTGCTTAAATTTGAGAAGTATTCTGGAATGCTAATATAGATAAGGGCAGTGACAGAAATGCACTTGATATTTACAGTTTTTCTCTTTTGTGTGAGAACTTTTAACTGTGTGACATTTGAATCCATTACTGGGAAGTAGATTCAGATGTTGTAAAAATGCACCAAATTATCCAAAGCATAAAACTAATTGTCTTTAGCTTGGAAAACTGTTATTTTTGTTACTCAAAATAAATCAAATTCAATGTTAGACCAGCAATAAGTAAAATAACAGTCAGAAATAGTCTGTTCCATTTGTTAGACTTTATGCCTCGTTTTGCATGAGAAGTTTAAACCAAAAATTCTTCCCATGAAAACAGCTTTCCACAGCAGTAGAAAAATACATTGGAATGAATCTATAGTGACATACTTTATTATAACATAGTTCCATTCAGTACAAGAGAGGAAAACTGGTGTCACTTGCACAGTTTCTTCTGAGCATGATTTTTCAGTGGGTTTAAGAATATCTGCAGTATCTCACCTTGCAGATAGTACGTTTTCAAGCGAATAGCTCATGCAGCAGAAAGGTCTTCTGACTGTGAAAATCCAGAAAGAAAATAAGGCTGTCAGCTTTCATGATCCAGAGATGAAGATCTGAATGAAATAAAAAGAATTATTACCCCAGACAATGTTAGGTTTGGGTTCTTTTTAAACATCCAACCCATGGCTAAAAATCTGATGTCTTTTGCAGTCACCATACTTTTTCTCCAGGTTGGAATTCTGCAGGCCCAGACCAGGACTAAGTGCCTCACATTTCCATACCAATTAAAGTTAGACCCCAAAATTAGTGGGGGATAATTTGCAAAGAAAAGGATTCAGGCTTTTGTTCTAACCTTAAGGTCCATTTAAATTTATGCCACCATCAGTGGCATAGGTCAGCCAAAAGCCTCTCTGTTGGAACCTTGACAAAGTGTTTGAGCTATAATTGCAGGTACTAAACATATCCCTCAACAAATCTCTCTTCTATTAAAAGAAGAGTATGTGTAGAAAATACTTTTCTTCCAAAATTCCTCAAGGAAAGCAACGGCAATAAAAAACAAGCCATATGACAGTATTAATTAGTATTAATGTCCCTGATACTTTAATTCAATTGGAAGTACATAGAAGAACACCTGTGACATGTTTATGATGACTATGAGGAATTGTTTATAACATATATATATATACACACACACACATATATATATATGTATGAATATGCATGTATGTGTGTATATATATATGTATATAAACACTGCATATAATGAGAACCAGTTGTCAGTAAAATTCTCATCTGATGCTGATTTTTATCTATTAGGAAGTGTATTTTTTCTCTGTCTAGAGATGAAAGGGAGTTGGTCAACCTCACGGGATGGGAAAACTTACCATTCTCCCTGGTCTCAAGAAAGGAATTATATGAAAATAAAGTTACAGCTCCATGTCCATGAAGACAGTGGAATGAACATAGAATTTGTGGATTTAGTGTTATGTTTGAGCAATTTACAACTCTACAATTACCTGAAGGGAGCTTGCGGCGAGGTGGGGTTTGGTGTCTTCTTCCATGTAACTAGAAATAGAGCTAGAGAGAATAGCCTCCAGTTGTGTCAGAGGAGATTCATGCTGGACATTAGGAAAAGCTTATTTGAAAGAGTGCTTAGATGCTGGCACAGTCTGCCCAGGGAGGTGATGGAGTCATCAACCCTGTAAGTGTTCAAGAAATATTTGGTTGTTGTACTAAGGGTTTAGTGGGAAATATTGCTGATAGGTGGACAGGATGATCCTGGAGATTTTTTCCAATCTTGGTGATTATATGAATCTATGATTCTATGTTTGGTAAAACATAGAAGAAATTAAACGATATAAGACTTGTGTAAATACCGAATGTCCAAAGCTACATATATCTGGTGTTGACTTGTTCAAGGTGATAAAAAACGGTTTTCAGAATTTCTGAAACTGAACAGGATTGTATAAATTTGGATTCCTCAGGAAACTAATATTTCTATGAAGATCAAATACCTACTTCAGCCTTTCAACATTAAACCACTGACAGGTTCAATCAGCCTTTGTCAACGATTCTGCTCTTAAAAGAGACGTCTGCTTATTGGCGGTTGTCTGTCTGAAGGACGGCCTTTTACTGCTCTGTAGTACCACAAGAATTGAGACACATATGTAGAATAAAGTTACAGTGAGCCATATATTAAACTCTTACTACCTAGGGAATATATTTGAAATTACTCATAACTTTCCAATCATAGTTATGTATTTTAAATAGTTTGCATTGCTTTTAATCCAACTTTCATATATATTACTTGGAATAGAAAAGACATTTTAATTTTGTGAAAAGAAGAACTGTAGGACAAAACTCCAAGTATCATTTATTCCCTATTTATAAAGGAAACCAATAGAGAACAATCCAAATTCAATGGTTAAATAATGGAAAATAAAAGAATTGGAGGCACAGATTATGTGTTACTTAAAATAAATTCCAAATCATTCCAGTTTAAAAAAAAAAAAAAAAAAGATCTCTGCTTATAGAAACATTTGTGACAATAGTTGTATTTTCCAGAGAGTTACTTTAGTAATAAGAAAAATAATTTTATTCCAACATTTATCACATCAAATACTACATAGTTCATTTCTTTTTCATAACAAATATTGATTCTGTTCTACTCTTTAGCACTGCAAATTATTTCCACAGACATTTATTATACATAAACGATGCAGACCAAATACAAATCAGGTTTACAAAAAAAAAACAGAAAAAAACAACATGGATGTGGGGAGATAATGCCCTTTTTACCTGTTTTGAATTTGAACTATATACTGAATTTGAAAACTATGCAAGTTTTTAAGATGTGGTAGATTGTGTTGGATTTCCATAAGACAGCCATGAACAGCATACCTGTAAATGTTGCAAAAAGTAAACAGTTATAAAATCTGCAAGGATTGGCCTTTCTAAGACAAGTTCCATTAAAAAAAAAAAGTGGAAACTTTGGGGATCACTGGACAGGAGAGGTCTACTTCTTACAATTTTATAATAAATACAAAATTTCTAAGAAAATGCCTTGATTAAAGCTTTTCTTTCAAAGGTGTAGCACTTTTGAAAGTACCATGTATCTTGAAATAATAAAAAAAATAGTACATGCACTAGGCCTAAATTTATTGCGTTGTTAAATGAATTGCTTCCATATAACTTTCCTGTCTGAAGATGTAAATATAAGAAATAAAAGACTGAAGCTGAAAATACTGCAGAAGAATTCAGCTGTAAAGCAAGAATCTCAAAAACGTTCTTACCACTTGTGAGATATTAGCAGCAAGTTGTAAATAGATCTGATAAAGTTAGTATGTATTGGTAGGGTAATGCAGCTGTTGCAACATAACTCTTGGCTTATACACCAGGCTTATTCATAATCTATTTTTATGATTTTCAGAATCCAACAAAATTAAAAAGACTACTGTCTAATTGTTACCATACTGTTGATTCAGAAGTTATTTGCAGTGCACTCATGGAGCAATTTCTTCTTCTCTTCTTCTCCTCTACAGACCTCGTTCCCTCAACCCTTTCCCAAACTGATGAGTGCTTCTAGTTATAAATTTTGATCTCAAAAATTACACTGGAGTACATCTTCAAACTCTTTGTTAAGAGAGATTTCAGATCAATGGAGTGACATGTAAAATCTATGACGTTCCTTTCTGGTGTTTTCTTCCATGATGCAGAAGCTGAGTATAGTTTCCTCATTATCTAAATATTTACTTTTAAGAAGCATTTACTGTTATGCTTCTCTCTCTCTCTCTCTCTTTTTTTTTTTTTTTTTTTAATACCACTATTTTTTAAACTTCCAATATTTACTTTTTTTTTTCTCTATCATAGTGCATATACAGGAAAGCAAAGATGAATTCTACGTATATTCAATGTATGGTGATGTGACTTATAGTGATACAAATGTATTTACAGCTAAAAATGACACATGGGACCAGAATTTTTGTAATTGATCCACCACAATATCTTCAAAATAAAATAATGTTGACACTAGAATAATTGAATAATTGCATAAATAA
This sequence comes from Tympanuchus pallidicinctus, assembly GCF_026119805.1. Lineage (NCBI taxonomy): Eukaryota > Metazoa > Chordata > Aves > Galliformes > Phasianidae > Tympanuchus > Tympanuchus pallidicinctus. The sequence goes on from NW_026294796.1 coordinate 54,133, forward strand.
TTCTAAGCAAACTAAGTTTTTAATATTTGTAGCATATTTTCAATGCAATTTTAAAATTCCCACTTGTGACCTGAAGTAAATAAGTGTGTCTAAATAACTCATAATTTCCGTTTTCTTGTACCTTTAGCTATTTTATATTAGAATAATTTTACTTTCAAACAAAGAAGAAGGCTTAGCTGCCCTCTTCATCATCCTTTTACACATGTAGCAGGCATTTACTCTTCAAACTCACATAAAAAACCATAATCCATGTACACAGAAGGTATTCTTCATCTCACACTTGAACTATAGTCATCTAGATGTCAAAGCGTCCTTCTCCTCGCTATTAGGAAAATCAATCCACATAGTGGGTGCTTCATATGAGGTAAAATATTTGCTCTAAAATCTGATACAATCTGAACAATCTTACAGACACTAAGTTTAGTTTTATCAGAAACGATTTTAATCTTGTATAGTCATATCACCATTGCATGTATGTGCATGCACACACAATTTAGAATACTCAAATCTAAGTCAAAGGAAAGGGCTGGCTTCTAAGTTGAGATGCTGCTGCTGAGATATTTATTTCATAAGTTTATAAGTTTCATGAGTCAAAAACCCAAGAACCATATATTTTCTGAGTCATTCATATCTCACAGGAAACCACCTGAGTCTATACTGACCTGACCTGAACATCTACAAACTTGAGTAAATAGCTACCTGTAGTGGTGTACAACACATAAAATGACAAGCACTGATCCACTGCATGGAAGCACTGCAGGGAAATTACAAGCAAATACTGTAGTAGTTTCACTATTTCCAAATGCTTTTTCTGTGCTATTCTTGTCTTCCTAAAATACTTCATTTCCTTTCCAGAGTCATCTCTAAAATTATTTTTTTATCTTCTTACTCCCCTTTTTTGGGTAATTTGTGTATTTCAGTGTCTGTATCCTATTTAGTTACTTGTATAGTGCATTGTTTTGCAGTTACATTAACACTCACAGTCTAAAAATACAAAATCTGTTCACCATCTTTCTTGAGTCTTTGCCCAAAGCTATTTCTCTTCAAAAAGTTTGCAAACTTACCACAAGAAAAGAAGCAAAGGTTTCTTTGTCCCACTTTTAATCTCAGTGTGGATAAACAACAACAACAACAAAAATCTATTGTGAGGAAAGATCCATCTTAGAAATAGAGATTCAATTTAGCCTTAGCAAATATTAGATAATTTAATAATGTGGTTGTGAAAAATAAAGTGATGATTAATTAGAATTAGACATACTGCATAGTTTTGTCCTAGTGGAAAGTCTCAAAGACATGAGATATGAAATAATTCTCTAAAAGAGATTTCCTTCTCTCTCTTCCTAATATTTTTTTGATTGTTAAATATTTTAGGTATTAAATTGTCATTTTTACATTATTATTTCCAACAAATTAGGCTCAAATTTTAAGTGAGATATAGCACTTTACTGAAAGGAAGGCTTTCAACACAATTCTATATAACAACTAACACAAATGCTAAGTCAAAAGTTTAAAATACATTCTACAAACATTGATTGAAATCAAATATCTTCAGTTACATATTGCATTTAATTATTTCAAATGTTGAAAAGTGAGTCTATCTTTAGAAATTACTAACTTTTCAAAAAACTTTTACATTTGCACACAGAAGTAGACAAATCAAAATACTGCTTATTTCTTCTAATGGTTGTGAAGAATTTTTTTACTCATCTAATGACACACTCCCTACTAATTGTTGACAAAAGGAACTCAGTACAATCCACAGCATTTCAAAAAACCTGAACAAAATAGCACAAAATTAGTCTGAGGAAATCACAACCTGCCATCACAGATAGTGAAGAAAAACAGAGGCTACATATGCCAAACAAACTATTTATTGTGCAGAGATCAGCATTAAGACATATTTTTCATTACTCTTATGAAGAAATGTCAGTATATACATAAAAGTCTAACCCAACTTTTTTTAATATTCTGCAATAAAGTGCACAATCATAGAAGCAAAGAATCATTTGAGTTGGAAGGGACATTTAAATATTGACTGGTCCAACTCCCTTTGCAATGAACATGTACAGCTAGATCAGGTTGCCCATCAGAGCCCCATCCAGCCTAACTGTGAATGTCTCCAGCTATCAGTCATTGAAGTCATAACCTTGTTCAATCAATCACATAGCTATATTCACACTTGGGGCAAAGATAGATGTTGGATTTCATTAAAATTAGTAAGACAAGAACTAAGATAAACCTAAGTAGATGTTCCAGTTTTGATAGGCTTTAATCCATTTACAAGACTAAAAGAAAACTAAATAAATGAAATAATTCTTACTTATCAAATAACAGAGCTCTTGTCTAGAAATACTGTGATGATAACTCCCTTATATGAAACATTTTTATTGGCAATAATTTAGAAATATCTCTGTAAAATGTGCAATGTGGAAATGTCTGTATTAGAGGATTTTAGACAAGAGTTATATGTTGCCTTTTTGGCAGTAATTTATACTTATCTGTTATCTTAATACTTTGCAAGTATTATCAAAGACAGTTCAAATATCCTGTATTTCATCAATCCTGAATACGCTGCCTAATGTGGAAAAAGTAAGGGAAAACTAAAAACAGTATGTTATAGTTAACTCTGAGATTATTTGGATTATATTTCAGTGAATTAAATCCTTAACAAGAAATTTGGTATCACTGGCATCAAACACAGACGAGACTTCCAAACAGCATTCGAAACCTAAAATCTCCCAAAAGAGTCATTTCAGAAAAATTTAGCCTGAAATATTTTACTTAGATCTGGAAAATCAAAACTATATTTCTATGTTGTCTCCTGATTACATCAAGACAAAACACACTGAAAATTATGGTAAGAGATTGAGGTTATCAATTCTGTTTGCATGGAAAAATTTCAGAAAATTTAGAAATTCAATCTCTTTATACAACTAACACGTAAAGATGAAGAAAGATTAATCAAAAATCACAGGGCATGTAGCAAGAATAGTTTCATTGGAATGGACCTTCAAAGATCATCCATTCCAAATGTCATACCTAAATGAGGTCTAAAATATATCATTGAAGGCACTGTCCAAACATCTCTTGAACACTGACAGATGTGACACATCAGCTATTTCAGGAGGAAGTCTCTTTCAGTGTTTGACTACCTTCTGAGATAAGATTTTTTTTCCTTGCGAGCATCATCTTTTTTGACCTGTTGGCTGTGCTGTGTTTAATAAACTCCAAGATGTGTTTTGCCTTCTTGGCTGCCTGGGCACAGCTGGCTCATGTTGAGCCTGCTGTCAACTCCCAGATCTCTTACTGCTTAACTGCTCTCCAGTCACTCTTTTCCTTGTGCCTGTGCCTGGCATTACTTGAATAGAGTTGCTGAACTTACCATTTTCCTTTGTTGAACTTCATACAGATTTGCTCAATGGTTCAATTTATTTAGATCTCTCTGCAAGGCTTCTCATCTGCCAGGAAAATATTCTCCATAACTTTTACTGGAGCTGAAGTAAGACTAACAGGTATGAATTTTCTTGGGACTTATGCCCTTTTTGCAGATAGCACTGGCTAGCTTCTACTCTGTAGGGACCCCTCCAGACCACATGACCACGCAAAGTACATAAATGAATGTATCTTTAGAAAGATTTGTCCAACAAAAGTGAAAACCTTGCTGTTTATGAAGGGAACAAGAATTCCCAGAAGAAAGGACAACTTCCTTCCCAGATTTCTTCAGTGTTTTATTTCTAAGTGTTATAGTCACAGAAATCAGAGAGTAATGGAAAAGCTTATTCCTTTCTCTCCCACTCCCACCTCCCAGCTTCCAAGCCTCAACCATTATTCTAAACTCACTATATTGCTTCCACAGTGGCATTTTCAGTTTCCTGGTGCAAATGCTTTTCTGTACATACAAATGTATATGGAAATATCCTGAAAGAGAAGTACAAAAATGAAAGAAGACTAAATGAAAATATTTTCTTTCATTCTGATGTTAATGTATAGTTAGTGACATTCTGGTTATAGATGCTGGTTATAGACACTTTTTTAAGGAAAATCTGTGACTATCTCATTGTTGTCTGAGCACAAACCTGTTCTATGCGCTATCTTTTCTTAAATCTTCTTTCAGACTCCAAAAAAAGTCAAAATTGCATTGGAAGGAACCGTACTGTATAAGCTGCACATCATTAAATAATTTCAAGATGGCATGTGATGCAATGAAATGAAATTCGTCCCAAGCTGTCCCCGCTGTGAGGTTACCTAACATGAGTATTCATGGGGACAGGAACTCATTAAGAGTGTGGAGCATGACATAACATTTTAATTTTATGCTTGTTTCAGGATGCTACTGGCTAGAAAAAAAAAACAGAAACGTTGCATTCAATTTTGTTGTGTTTGTAACCTCCATCTACTGCAAAACAAACATAAATGCATACACACATTCATACACACAGTCACATGTCTGAAGAGAATATCAGGAATATTTTCATGCAAGGGTGTTTCATTTAAGGTTCCTATCCATACAGCCTAGAGTAGAAGCAAAAAGTAGTCTTTCCCTTTAACTGAGCAATCTCATAGACTGTTAAAAGTTACCGTCCCCTGGGTAACCTTAAGGGAACAATTTTTAAGGACATATGAAAATTACATAACACAGTAAAGATAAAGATCTATTTTTAAAAGAGGAAGAAAACCATGAATTGATGTAACATTTCTGAAAAAATGTGGTTTGAATTTAACCTAACTTCCCTCTGCATAATGAAAAAAAGCCAGCATTTGGCTTTCAGGAGTAAGTAAAGTAGGGTTCCTATTTGGCAGGAAAATAGAGTTTGCATGATATCTAGGAAACATATTCTGTCTAATCAATAACAAAAAGTTAGCATGCTGACTAAGTTACTAGCAAGTTTCTTTCCATTTTAGACACTTAAATGTAAAACTCAAATATATGCAGGTTCAGAGGAAAATGCCTCACTGTAACATTTCATTTAGATTATTGCTCCATTTTCTAAAATGGATGGCTAGCACTTCTGTTAAACTAACTTGTCAGAACCAATGACATGGGAGGAAGCTTATAAACCTTGAGAGAAAATATATCTAGATTTACTAGAGATCAATATAAAGTCACAATGTACTTCCCTGAAGTGCATTTCATGCCATAACCTATTTGTGTCTAAAAAATGGCTGAAAGTTTTCACTGTTTCAAGATTAAATCAAAGAACTAGGGCCCTGAAGGGAATTTGGAGCAAGTTACAGACTTCTATTTCCTTTATGAGCTTCCTCCAAGAGCTACATACAAGTGCGCAATAACTCAGCTCTCATGAAATCTGATTACTTTGTTTTCTGCAAAAGAAAGTGCTTAAGCTGGGAACATAGAATAAATTTTAAAGATAAAAAATTGACCAGGCTAGAACTTGGATGAATTCTGCTGCTGCAAATGTGTTACTGACATGAGAAACCTAGTTAAAGAAAATCAAGCTGCAGTAGATAATGACATTTCTGTTAGCAATTAAGAATATTTCAGTAAAAAAATGTTAGTATGGCATGGAATGAATCTGTACGCATTTGTCCACTGGAGGTCTGTGCACATACTGAATCATTGTGTTATATTTCAGTGGCATGGCAGCACTGCTCATGTACAAACATTTCTCATTGTGCATTGATCACTTCTGGGATTTATAATGACTATGTATTAAACATTTTGCTGTAGTCTGAAACACATATGTTTTCCTTATGTCAGAAAGTTCTTCACCAATCTTGAAAATATGCAATTTATTATTGTTACTACCACTTGAATTATCAAGGTGTCCAGAATCCTAGTTATGGATGTGGGCCCCATTGTGCTAGATGCTGATAAAATGCAGTTGAAAAGTATATCCAAAATTCCTTAAAATTGTAAAACAAGATGATAAGCAACAGCTCAACACATTCAACTGGTTGTACAGGCAAGGGAGTCTGCCTGTCATATCTGAGTTAATGTCATCCAATAGCCTGTATATTGTTAGGTTTAATTGTTGACATCAAAAGCAAATGCAGGTTGCTGTCATTGTTTTTTTTTTATTTTTAAAGAATTCTATGGTTAAGATTTTTGGAATTTTCTTTTTTTTATTATTCATTTATTTATTTTTAATGCAGAGGGACTTAGACAGGCTTGAGCAGTGGGCCCAGATGAATATCATGAGGGCCAACAAATCCAAATGCAAGATCTTGGTTATGGATCAAGGCAACCCTCACTATGTATACGAGTGGGAGAATTAAATAGGGATGAATGGGGGATGATTGAGTGCAGCCCTGCCAAAAAAGCCCTGGGGGTACATGCTGGATCTGATTCAGAAATTTGTCTTCACATCCCAGAAGGACAATTATATCTGGTCTGCATCAATAGATACGTGGCCAGCAGGATGAGAGAGTGATCCTGCCCCTCTACTCTGCACTGGTGAGACCTCACCTGGAGTACTGTGTCCAGATATGGAGTCCTCAGTACAGGAGAGACATAGACCTGTTGGAGCGTATCCAGAGGAGAACCAAAGAAATGATCCAAGGGTTGGAACACTTCTCCTATGAGGACAGGCTGAGAGAGCTGGAGCCATTCAGCCTGGAGAAGAGAATGCTTTGAAGTGACCTGAGAGCGGCCTTTCAATATCTAACAGAGAACCACAAGAAGGAAGGTGACAGAATCTCTAGCAGGGTCCGTGGTGATAGAACAAGAGGAAGTGGCTTCAAGCTTAAAGAGAGGTGATTTAAGTTGGATATAAGGAAAAAGTATTTTCAGTGAGGGTGATGAGGCACTGGAACACGTTGCCCAGTGATGTGGTTGATGTCCCATCCCCGGAGACTTTCAATGCAAGGACAGATCAGGCTCTGGGCAACCTGATTTAGCTATGCATGTTCCTGTTCATTGCCGGGGATTTGGACTAGGTGACCTTTGTATTTCCCTTCCAATTGTAAGGATTCTATGATTCTAATTTTTTTTAACTGCATCAGTCTTCAATGTTAGCAATCCTTTTAGTTCCAGTATGTAGTACTACCTGAAATAAGAATAATTTCTGGCATGCCAACTTCTCTTTCCAAGTAAAATAGTAGTTAAAAAGTTTTACAACAAATTAGACAGGAAAGTAGGTACATGCTCAGATACTTATGATTATTGTCGGATATTGCATGGCAGTGAAACCTAGGATTTAGCATTTGAATTGCGTTAGTAATTCGTAAGGCTTTAGGGCTGAACATAATCATCCTGCCATTTTAGGAAGGCCATGGGAATTAGGATAAACTAGTTTCTACTTCTAAGTAAAAACTTAGCTTCAAAACTTCAAAATAGAAAGGGATGATGGCAAAAAATGTTTATGGTTTTATTTTTAATTAGAGTTAGTAGGTGAGCAAAATGAAATGGTTGTCTCTTCACTTATCAGTAGCATTAAAATCCAAAATTGCCATGGAATACCTAGCTTTGTATCTAGAGAGTCTTGACTTGATGTTATTTCAGCCCTGTCTCCCCCTGAAATTCTCAACACTTATGGACTTCAGGTCTAAGTAAAGAAATTTGGAGGTAACATAACATCTGTTTCCACATGGCCGTAAGTTCTCAGGGATAATAAACATGAATATGTTTGTACTATGCATGTGTGTGCATGTATGTAAATTTGTGTGTTTGTTATTCTCATACTCTAGACATTTAAGTCTCTGTCTTCCATGATATGAGTGCCAACTGAACAATCAAAAGTCTGTCGTCTGTGCAGTAGATACCTTTGAGAACAAACCACTTTTCTTATTATTTTACTTCTTAGGAAACAGATATTCTTTCTATTTTATTTATCTTTTATTTAATATATTTAAGACATATATGGGTACAATTTAAGATACTTAAGCCTCACCATCTAGGATTACTACCAAGCAGAATTACAGTTAAACAGTTTACATTATTCTTTGAAGAATATTTGTGAGCAAGATAGAATGCCTGATTAGGTATTTTCACATTTAATTAAAAAGGAAATACTCCAAAAAGAAGTAAAGAAAGGCGAGTCACTAGTATTGGCAGATTCAGGAAACAGCTTCCTCAATTGCTTGCATTTTCAGATTAACCCTACAAGTTATTATAGCACGAGGATGTCAAACCTTCAGCATCACTGGCAGTTGTGGTAAGAAATAGGCAAAGAAAAACAAACACTAAGTTAACCTGTAAATAAAGTTCAGATCATAATTACAACACATCATTGTATAAAATTATATTTTAAATCATTGTCACGTGTTTGGTATTAGAATGCTCTTGAGGAAATAATTGCCACTGTCTAAAAGCATCGTGTTCATGTAACTTCAGAACAGAACTTGAACCTGATTTAAATGAATGTGTCTAAACTTCCTTTTTTTTTCCTTCATCAGTCTGTACATGTTTCAGTATCTTTTATCCAACAGAACATTTGACACTATATTACTTTAGCAGCATGAATATGTACTTCATAAGAAGAGATGTCTTTAGTAATTTCACAAGAATCTAGAATACTCTGAGATGATTAAACAGTGAATGGTTGATATTTTATTGGCTAGACATGGTTTTTCTGGAAGCTCTCCATATCTTAAGAAGTTTGAATGCTCGGTGCTTTATAGATCCCATACTCAAAGGAACTTCTCTTAGAGTCAAAATGTCAGAGTATTCAAGGATTTAAATGATCCTGTTGATAGATGATCACATTTAAATAAAATATGATTTTTTTTCCTCCTTTTCACATTCTAGGAATAAGAAAATTGCAATATTCCCATGTCTGGTCCCTCAAGCCATTATTTGCGCTTTTGCAGCTTACTGTAAGTTGTTGGAATAAAAGTTTAATAGTTTCTAAAACCCCACCCTTGACATTCCCTATTCATTCATGTGTATTCACCTCATATAAGCAGTACATTATGAGGCTGTTAAAGATTCCTTTGTCAATTGTTTCCCCAATTTAAAAAACAAAAAAAAACCAAAAAAAATCTCTCCAGTCAGGAAGGTGGAACCACAAAAGAAGAATGTTGAGATAAATAAAAAATTTGACTTCAAAAATATCAAACTCACTGATAAAAAAATATTCTTTAGATATCCTCATAGGTTTTACAAAGACAGAATCAGAAAACATTCTGTTTAGTTGTATTCTTTCCAAAGAGTTACAGATGTTTCAGATGTGAGCTATTGTTCATACCAGGTTGGGTGTTTGTTTCTGTTGCATTTCTGAAAGTATGTGCATTTGTCGAAGCAAGCTGAGTGATAACATTGGCAAGGCTAAAATGGCAGGATTCCTCTGGGTTCTAAGTCCTTAAAAGACTGTACCTTATGAGCTATAAAAACAGATGTGATAATCTGTAGGATCTGGGACAACCAGATTGAGTAGCAAAGCATCATGGCAATGAATAGTGTGTATGATTATGCCAAGCATGTTAAAACAACACTTAAAAAAATAGCTGGCTTTTAAAATGAAATGCAATACATCTGCCTCAACATTAGTATGAACACATGTTGTACAAGGACAACAGAAATACTAAATAAACTATGAGGCAGTTTCATTATTTAAAATGAATAGAATTCAGAAAAACCACAGTTGAGTACATTTCCCAAATGAAATCTCTCACTTGCCAGAGTGAGCTCCTTACTTTTTTTTTTTTTTTTTTTTTTTTCTGTTCTTAATTCTTTTCCTTAACTTTACCTTCCAGAGAGCTTACAGGTAAATTGTGTGAACAAGTAGAGGCAAGCGCAGGGACTGTTTAGGAAGCCTGCTCCACAGAGCATCTGGCAGTCCTTCTGCTGAGCTCTGTGATGTGGTTTGTCTTTCCTCTCCTAAGTACCAGATTCCTTTTTCTGCAATATGCCAAAATAAACAGCTGGGTTTTAAAAAGAATACTTCTGTCTACAGTGTTTCACCAGTTCTGAGCTGCTGAGGAGGTGAGCGTCATCAAAGGGACACAGGACGGAGAAACCATGAAACTATTGTAAAAAATGATGTTTTCCCTATGCTGTTGTAATTGAATGAATATTATATGTTCATGCTGTAAATCATGTAAGAGATACATTACAAATTGCAAGCAAGCAATCAGAAATGGGCAAACCTTGAGAGAGGAAAAGTGGTCTAAAATGCATCTGCAGAAGAACTGCGAACTGGGAGTAAAACCACAGAAATGTTAAAGGATAGGTACATAAATCCATTACAGCTGATCTAAAGTGGCAAAATAGAACAAATGAGGCAAAAAATAAGTGCCCATACTTTTATTGATATTGGAAGCTCTGCCTCAAACTTGGCTCTAACTGGAAAACATAAATAAATATGAATTTAATAATAATAAAAACCCACAAATATTGTAATATAAGCCCTCCGAAAAAGGTTTCATGTAGAGAACAAAGTTCAGGTGTATCAGAACTTAACCATCTTCAGGTTTTCACACTAATGTAGGTAGGTCAACTCATATTCAAATTTATATTTGTACTTGTGTTTTTGTTTTTCCATCTTCAGTATAGTAAAAATTGACAACCATGAGCATTCAATATCTCATCAAGATTCAAAATAAAATCCTGGCTTAAAACAATCTTTTTTTTTTATTTTTTATTTTTTTAAATTAGAACTTAAAAGAATGTATATTTTTTTACTTGTTGGTTATTTCTGAGATGATAAAATACTGTCTAGATATTGTTTTAGATATTTTTGTGTCACTACACAGAACAAAAGAATATTTTTTTCCATTTTTTTTCCGTAAAATGGAAACTAATATCTTCATGAAATAGCTCAGCTTCTGGAGATAAGCATAAGGATTAGTCTAATTCCATTGACACTTATGCAAGACTTAGAGTAAATCCCCCACCATACTGAATGTTAGGTTTCCTTTTCACATGATAAGCCTTTTTGATTCCGTAAGTACAATGTTATGCATAGGTATATCTGGTTACTCATCGCCACTAGTTGTTAAGGCACATTTCACCTTGGGCAAAGCTAGATGTGCCTTCTGTCACATCTGAATTTCCTGTATTTTCTAGATTTGTTTCTAGAACTTAGATATCTCAGTAACATTTTCTCCCAGGTGAGACATGAAGGCACAACTCATTTATTATCAACAGCACATTATTCTTTTGCTCCCTGAAGTGCCAGGTCTTTGATCTTATTAAAATTGTTCCTGTAAAACTGTAGATAAAGTAGTAATGGTATATTACTTAGCACTATGGGAATGGTAACAAGGCAAAAAAACATTTCTTCTCCTGATACTAAATATTTGAAGTAATACATTAGCTCATTTTACTCATAACATTAAAAACATAACTTGTTAGCACTGCACAGTTTGTATCCTTTCCAAACAGAGTAATTCTACAAATTCTTTCTAATTTTGAATAAATTATATTTCTCAAAGATGAGCCGAGTAAAGTTGAAATGTAACAGTGAAAAAGTATCTGGACTGCTGGAGCACAAGGGGTTGCAGACTAATATTCTACCTGGGAATTCTGCATTCAGATTTTCTCTTTCCTCCTACTCTCTCTATTATAAGAAAACAACAATAAACTGGAGCAAGTTCGACAAAGGGCATTGAGATAGTGAATGTTTGCGCAAGAGAGGCAGCTGAGCTTGTTAGCTTGTAGAAGAGAGAGCTGCCAAAGAACCTACTGGCCATCCTGCCAGCAGTTACAGAGACTTAATTAGGGAGATAGAGCTTTTCCCAGTGATGTGTTGTGGGATAATGGCAGATGCTGGCCATATATTGAAACTGAAAATTCTAACTGGTTATAAGGAAAAAAATACTCTCAGCAGAAGATTTTTCCTTTGCTGAGAACTTGTGCAGATTCAATTTAGGGAGTGTTTTCAAGACTTTATTGACAATGTCATGAGATACCCAGTCTAAACTCAATGTTGATTCTGCTTTGGTCGAGATTTGGACTACAGACCTCCTGAGTTTCCTTCCAACACGAGTGATTCTCTAATTCTGCACATAGGTACTTAAATATCTCAATCCAGATCCACCAAATAGCAGAATGTTGGTACCTCAGTTTTATTTATTATGGTTCTCTGAAGATTTGAAATTTGCTTTAAGGAGCAGTATTAAACATGAACATGCGTGTGTCTTGGTAACCTTCTACTATATAGTATTATATTTGTAGTTGAGTCTCCAAGTCAGTCATGTAGAATAGTTGTTGCTTTTTTTTCTTGAAAATATATTGCCAAAGGTGAGAGAGAAATTAAATCACTGTGATTTATACTGACAGAATTATATAAAAGTTACCTCAGTCTTCTCTTTGTCTGTCGTTACCAGCCTACCTGTGCTTCTCACCAGGGACAATAAGCCCTTCTGCACTTTCCTTTTCTTCTTAATGTACCTGTAGAAGCTTTTTTTTATTCTTCTTTGCACCCTTTTCCAAGTTCAATTCCAGCTGGGCCTTTCTGGGCCTTTCTGACCACGTCCCCACACAGCCTAGCATCATCTCTGGAAGTATTCCTCCCAGGTTACCTGTTCCTGCTTTCACTGCCTGTGCACTTTCTTCTTGCTTTTCAATTTGACCAGCAGGTCCTGGTTCAGCCCTACCAGTCTCTTGCCTTCCTTTTCTGACTTTTTACATCTGGAGATGGAGAGTTCTTCTGCCCTACAGAAAGCTTCCTTAAAGATCTACCAGTTCTGCTTTTCTCCCTTGTCCTTGAGGTCAGATTTCCACTTTTTTTTTTTTTTTTTTTTTTTTACTAACTCCCCAAAGAGCTGGAAATTGTCTTTCCTAAAAATAAGCTTCCTGGTTTTACTCTTTGCCTTTCTGATATCCTTTAGGAGTGTGAACTCTACTGTTGCAGCCTTCAATCCTGTCACTTATCAATTCACTTGGGTTGAGGAGCAACAGGTCCAGCACTGCATCCCCTTGTGGAGATATCTATTACCTGGCTCAGGAAGTTATTCTCTATACATTCCAGGATCCTCCTGGATTGCCTACAGTTTACCATTACATTTTTCCAACAGATATCAAGGTGCTTGAAGTCCTCCAGCAGGACAAGAGCCTCTGAACATCACAGCTCCTGTAGCTGGGGAAGAAGGCTTCCTCAACAGGTTCTGCTTGATCAGGTGGTCCCTTCTGCTTTTTGTTTTTGTATATTTAAGAAAGTTGAAGTAAACAAATGCTGACAACTATATGAAGAATTCTGCTATGAGCAAAGAAGCATGTAATTTGGTTGCATGGTTTTAGGTTGTGCATACTGTTATTTTAATATGTTGCACATACAATCAGAGAAGAAAAGTTAGTTGGCATGTGCCAAAGGTTAGAAAAATGTCGTTTTCGGGCAGTACAGGAAAGCAAAATACAAATGAGCTTTATCACTTGGAATTTTCTTTATCATCACATGCATTATGATAAGCATATTATTGCTTCTTAGAAGGAATAAACTTTGTAATTATCTTTATGGCATACTGCACTGAGAGTAAGCCCATAAATTCTTGATTTCCTCTTCAAGCTCCTTTAATGTTTCATTTGATTTGATATAATGTATTATTTAACCAGTCATATTGATACTACCTTGGTTTTTGCCTGTTTTTCTCCTTGTTATAGAAATTTCCATAAATCTTTTCTTTACTTTTAATCTTACTTTCTTCCCCTGTATCTGTTTGTTCTCTTTCTCTCTTCTTGTTCTTCTATCCTCTCTGCTTTGCAATGGCCCTAAGATCTTTCAGTTTAAATAATTTAACCTTTCTGTCCTTCAGCTGGAGACTATAAACATCTGTATGCTTTTCCATTTGCAGAGAATTCCCTTTACTACTTAAAATACATAAGGTTGTTACAGTTTTCCAGGAGATACTCCCAGCAGAACTTTTGTCTTTTTATCTGTATATCTGAGACACAGGCTTGTCCTGTTTCTTGTGAACTCTTTCTTTTGATGAGCTACAAGACATATTCTGAACAAAATAGGGATCTGTTATCTGCATTTTCTACCCAGCAGCTGTGCAAACAACCATTTGTCTTTTGTAATTTGACAGTAGTGTTGGTATGGTAAAGGATTTAAATGTATGGAGTGCCTTTCAAAGGTTCCTGAAAATTTGTGTAATGGAGATATCTTTGTAGTCCTGAGGTAAAGGCTAGATCAAAGATGAAGTAATAATTTAAAATAACTAACCTGTGTGTAGGAAGAGTTTCCCACCTCACTAACACAAATTCATCCAAGCATCCCTATGATGGGTTGTGCTGCTGCATGTTGATTTCTTGTCAAAATTTCTAATTCAGCCATAGCTAGCTACTTCAGATACAGAAAAGATTTGTGCTACTACCAGGAGATACAAAAATGCTTTGAGTTTACCTTTCTAGCCTCTCTACATTCAACAATCACATTTATATGGCTCATGTGTGTGGCCTATTTTTTGGCTGCTTCTGTATTATAAAACAATTAAAAATAAATTTCTCTCCTCTCCTCTCCTCTCATTTTGCTCTCTTGCTTTCTCTCTTTGTTGTCTCTGGCTATCTCTCTTTGCTCTCTTGCTTTCTTTTTTGCTCAGTCTTTGACAACATTTAAAAAAGACATTTATCATTTCCTATAGAGATGTCCCCATGATCAATTTCACCAGCAAATGAAGGAGCTTATTAGTGTAAATATTTTTCAAATCTTTCTTTACCTGTAACTTTTTTTCAGAGATACATAGTTCAACTTATTTCAACTGTCAGTTCATCATATCACCTGTCACATAATAACAATTCTATATCCTTGTTATTGTGAATGTTTAATCATTGCATCTGCATCAGACTTTTGGGATGCATTTGTATTTAGTTAATATGATACTTGTAATTATGCTCTTTATTTGTGGGATAGAATAACAGCATACATCAGTACAGTAAGGCACTGAGCTGCTTGAAAGGATCTCTATAGAGAAGGACCTGGGTGTCCTGTTGGGCAACAGACTGGCCATGAGCCAGCACTGTGCCCTTATGACTCAAAAGGCCAATGGTATCCTGGAGTGCATTAAAAAGAGCATAGCCAGCAGGCCAATGGAGATGTTTCTCTCCTTTTACTCTGCCCTGGTGAGGCCACATCTGGAATTCTGTGTCCAGTTCTGGGTTCCCCTGTTCAAGAAAGACAGGAACCTTCTAGAGAGTCCAATGAAGGGCCACAAAGATGATGAGGAACCTGGAGCATATATGACAAAAGGCTGAAAGACATGGGACTTTCAGTCTGGAGAACAGAAAGCTGAAAGGGAATGTCATCAATGTTTATAGGTATGCAAGGTGCAGGAGTCAGGTGGATAGAGGTAGGCTCTTTTTTGATGTTCCCCAGCAACAAAATGAGTGTCAATGGGCACAAATTGGAAAACAAGAAGTTCCATAGGAGTATGAGTAAATATTTATTTGCTTTGATGGCTACAGAACACCAGAACAAGCTGTCCAGAGGGGTTGTGGAGTGTTTTTCTCTGCTGGTATTCAAAACCCACCTGGACACTCTAGGGAATGAGTTTTAGCAGTGAGGTTGGACTACATATTCTGCAGAAATCCTTTCCAAACAATATTGATTCTGTGTAATCTTAATATGATTATTTTATTAAACCCTGTGTAAACCTTGCTAGTGGCGCTGAGGGGTGGCCTCTTGCATGGCTGGTGTGGGTCCTGGTCATTGACAGTCCTTCTCCTAGGGGGCAGGCAAGACCTCTCAGTTGAGTGGCCAGGAGAAGAGGTGCTGAGAGGGGGTCTCATAACTGTAAATAACAAAGTGAGGAAGTCAAGCAATTGGGGCAGAGTCTTTTCAGGAGAAAGCAACAATAGAACAAGGGGCAACACGCAGAAATAAAAGCACAGACATTTTCATAGTAAGAAGAACTTCATTGTCAGAGTGACATTGCACTGGAATGGGCTACCCTGAGAGGTGCTAGAATCTCTTTCTCTGGAGATATTTATTCAAAACCTGTCTGGATGCTTTACTGTGTGACTTGCCACAGGGAACTCCTTTAGCAGAACATTGAACTAAATGATCTCCAGAACTCTCCTCCATGCTCTACAATTCTGTGACTCCATGATCCTGAGAAACTTGAAAAATTCCACTGCAGTTATGATTTCCAGCAATCTTGGCTTTGTCAGTTCTTGATCCTAACCTCTCTGCTATTTTGCAAATGTTTTTCATGGAAATAATAAAAAACTTTTCCTTTTCAGTCACTATATTACAAGCATTTTATTGTGTTTTTTTCACAGTTGATCTTGGCATCCATTCCTAAAAATCCTATTTTATATCTGAGATATATTTCAGAGGATTCAAAGAATGAAGGAAATACAAAATTAGGCAGTATGGAAATCTTCCTTGTTTCACTAGCCTGATGAGCATTAATTTCATTTAAAACCAAACTAAAATAGGTCCCTGAAGAATGAGCTAATAAACCTGTAAAAGTATCACCTTCCAGCTGACTTAATTTATTGTCAGTAAGTAAGTGATGCAACACAGGCCAAGTCCTTAACAGCTAGTGCAATAATCTGAACATCCATTACAAAGGCATTTAACTGATACTTACCACTGCTTAAACATGGGTGATATCTGTTATTTCTTGTGTTTTTATGAGATTACATAACATCAATTTCATGTGATATGTTTAATGCTTGAACAAAGCATAACTCACAGAATGCAGTGTAAAATCTGGTACACAGATGTTAGATCTTGCATTTCATAACTGACTCGCATTTATGCATGTATGAAGGGAGATGATAGTTTCAAAGCAAGACAGTCCACTGATCCTAATCATACATCAGGAGTTTCCTATAAATTGCAGAGTAATAATTCCACTGTAGTACTCTTTAAGGACAAGCTGTGAGAAGTAACTGCATGATAATAACCTTTCTCTGACTAGCTACAGTTGAAGAGAATGACATTGCTTTTTTAAGTTCAGCTAATACTTTACAAAAGAAGATTCCACAGTCATGTCCTTTTACCAATTTTACCAAAATATTTGGAAGTAAGTTTCCATAAGAGATTTCTGAATGCTTTGGCAAATGTAAACAAAACAATTCTAATTTTTCTCAGACATTTGTTTTCACCCCTATTAATCCACTCCCTTTTCTGAAAACACAATCTCTTCAGTGACTTGGAATAGAACTGTGAAATAAAGAAAGAAGGATAAAGAAGGAGACAAGGATATATATTCTTTCCCCTAAAAACTTCTACATCAGGGCAAATTTACTTCCAAACTTCTAAACATTTAAACTTTTAAAAAAGTTAGCTCATGCTCAGGAAAAAAAAATTAAATGACTAGATTTGGCATCCCTTGGCATTTTGCACTGTTGGTCTATGTTGAGTGAACTACAGCTGAGTTCCAGGTAGCTCAATTTTTTCCAGTTTACTTGTCACTTGTTTCAACAGGATGGAACAAAAAGAATTTTAGAAAGACAAGAATTTTTAGAGGACTGGAGCTATTTTTGGGAAAAAAACATGATGTAGAAAGTCCAGAAGTAAGAAATGGTATTAGGGAGGAAAAGAACAGGCTAACCAAAAAGAGATAAAAGAGAAAACAGAGTTTGTAATGGTGACAGAATTATAGTGGTACACAGGCAAGAGGTAATCAGTATTTCAGGAAAAAGTGGGAGCCAAGAAGGATAAAATTGAGAACAAATGTGGGAGGAGAGCACAAAAGAGTTATCTACCAAAGAATAAAAGAGAGAAGGAGAAAGGAAAATATCTAAGAGTTGTAACTTGATTTAGGACTGTGATTGGTTACATTGAGAATTTTTGTAATATGAGAATATGGGAAAAAGTTTGGTTTTTTTTTTGTTATACATCTTGGAGTTTCTACAGGTAAATGTTTCAATATCCTGCTACTGCCCTGCAAGTTTCACTTCTGGTTCACAAGGGGAAAGAGAATTCCAAGACTTCAGGTAACACCACAGACTGAAAGGGAAGATCTTCATGGAACAGTTGATGTGGTAAAAATTGGGAAGCTGTAAATCACAGAGCTCCAGTGCATCAGAATGGGCAGATTCTCATCACACATTTGTCTTCTGACATCCAGTATTATCTGGCAAGTTCAACTTGATAACTGGAGAAGTGGAACCTGGATCAAAGAGTAGCCATGGGATGAAGAAGAAATATGTGGTATAGTAGGAAATTGTTCAGAGGTAAAAAAACTAAGTGATCTTTCTTTTTGTTTCAAGCCTGTTATTAAAAATGTGATTAATAAAATTCTAGCTCCTAGAATATTATAAAAATAGTAATTCCCTTCCCTTCCCTTCCCTTCCCTTCCCTTCCCTTCCCTTCCCTTCCCTTCCCTTCCCTTCCCTTCCCTTCCCTTCCCTTCCCTTCCCTTCCCTTCCCTTCCCTTCCCTTCCCTTCCCTTCCCTTCCCTTCCCTTCCCTTCCCTTCCCTTCCCTTCCCTTCCCTTCCCTTCCCTTCCCTTCCCTTCCCTTCCCTTCCCTTCCCTTCCCTTCCCTTCCCTTCCCTTCCTTTTCCTCATGAAAAGCTACAAGAGAAAACAAAACTTAACATAACAGTAATAGAAAAAGTGCTCTGGCCAGAGTGACCACAAAGAAAAGATTATATATCTTGTTATAGTAGTCCTTCTTCTCTTTTTGGTGGCTAGTGCTAGGACGTTTCTAAAAATATTATGGAATATCATTTTAAATTCTAACAGAAATATCACATACAACTGAGAAATGTGTAAAACAGTCCATTCATGGATGATAATTTTGACCATGGGGTTTCTTGTCTTTGTCCAGGATTTCTGAATTCCCTCTCATCTCCTCTATTTAGAAGGGCAAAAACTTCAGATTGATACCTCTTTCTATTCATCTGGTTTCAAAAACACCTCAGTAGTGAGGATTCTATAGTCTATACATACCTGAAGTGAAAGTGGGAACTCCTTGCTCTGAAAGATTTTGGGATTAACATGTCCTTATGCAACAATAGTGCACACACAAGGCAAAAATCATTTAAGTATATTTGAAAGGAATTGGCTACATATAATTGATCCTTGAGTTGTGCAACCTTCTTAAATAATACAAGATACTGTGATGAAGATTACAAAGACTTCAGATACAGTGCTGGCGTCGGTCTGTAACACTTTGAGGTTCTCTACTGAGGCTATCTACTTGAAAATTCAAATATGTGATTTGCATATCTCAAGTACGGTGTCATTGTACTTCACAGCTCCAGAAATCTATTTGTAATGACTTATATCCTCTTTTTTATTTAACTGTCATCCCAGTAACTCTCACTTCCATACTTCTCATAGTATTAGACTTAGTGATATTAAAATAAACTAAGTCTTTATATGCATTTATGGCATTTTGTTGTTTTTGAAGTGGCTCCATTATAAACTGCCATGAAGATTGGAAATATGTCTCTGTGAAAGGTTTTCATTTTTGCGATTTTACCCTAGCATAGCTTTATTACACATATTTAATTACAGAAGCTATACCAGGTCTGAAGAATGGGGTGCAGAATTTAGTAAAGAATTATAAGACATACCCATCAGCTGTACTTTTTATTTCAGGCTTTAGGTATTATCACTCCCATGTGGACAGTCAAACGTGCTGGTCAGTGTGGCTGTTTCTGTTAAATATTCGCTTGTCAACTGTTTATGAGCTGGTTTGTCCCGCTTCTGTGACTAGCAAGATGGAGAGATTTGTGAATCCGTGCCTCCACAAAGAGGAAACAGAGGAACGCTAAAATAATTAAAAACAGTGGCAACAATCTGGGAAGAAACCAACCAATTTACTAAATATGGTACGGGAATGCAAGGTAACATACTATCATACAATATAATTAGAATTGAAGCTAATAAATTGAACATAATGAGAAAGAAAGTGTTTGAGAATCAAAGGCCTCATCATAACACTGAGGTGAGATGTGCAGATGGGTGAAGCAGTAGGGAGGAGAGTCAACGAAGAGAAGGTCTCGTGATCTTGCCAGGGGTTATATCTCCTTTCTGAACTCAAATTCTTCTGGAGTATGCAGTTCTTCTCTTTGGAACAGGTGCCTGGAACCAGAGCATGAACTCTTTAATTCCCAATGCACTACATGATGTTATGATGTGGAATACCAATAAACAAAAATCATAAAACCATAACATTGCTATTTCTAATCCTATTCAATATTACCTTCAGCGATACAGATACAGGTGTGTAATAGCAAGTTGTAGAATAATCATGAAAAGGGTGCATACATATAATAGAAAATGTTTTCAAATGGGTTAGCTTAATGGTAAAGTTGGAGAGACACTGGAACAGGTTACCCAGAGATGTGGTAAATGCTCCATCCCTGGAGACATTCATGGTCAGGCTGGATGGAGCTCTGAGTAAGATGATATAGCTGTGCATGTTCCTTTTCCTTGCTGGGGAGTTGGACTAGAAGACCTTCAAATGTCCCTTCCCACTCACATGATTCTATCATTCTACATTTTCATGTTTTATTCTTGAATTTGTTCATACTTGAATTTGAATATTAAAATTACTCTCATCTAATCAAGAAATTGAAGGATCAACAAATGACTTGTGCCCAACCTCATCTACAGCCTCCCATTTCTGATGACCACAATGAACCTCTCAAATTTGCAAAATAACTTCAAGACAACAAATGTGCCAAATAATCTCAAGAGTATGTAGTCTGCAGAAACCTAGTTGGTCTAGTTGGCCATTCACAGTCAAAAGCAGTGCTAAAAGTACTTCTTAAAATTGGCTATGAAGTACTTTTCTTTTTCTTCCAGTACTTTAATAACAGTGATTGCTTCCTCCTGTATTTTAAATGCAGTCAGACATCATAATGATGAACTCTGTTGGGTATATACGTAGACAGAGTGTTTTCTTCCAGTTATTAATAATGTTTTTAAACAGTTTGTTCTTTGTAAACCTGTAGTGGAATTACAAATAGCAAACACTGCCATGGTTTTCACTGCTGGGATGTATTTCGGCTGCATATAATTTTTTAAACATATAGCTCAGGCCCCCATCAATTCAAGCTCTAGGAGTACATTTGGCACAGTTGTTTTCTTCAGACTACCAGAAAAGAGGCATAATATACTCCTCCCTCAGTTTGATCTCCTAAATACAAGCCAAGTGGCCTCAGCATTGTACTCATATCAGTTAAAGAAAAGTTTTAATGGAATTTCTGTGTTTGCCAGAACTACATCCTTCTCTCCATACATGCTAACAGGACACAGAGGCAGATGGTGAGCTGTAAATAATTTTAATCACATCTATCCGCACAGAGAATTGTCTTCTCCAGTGAGCTCTCTGGAAGCTGTCAGTTGTTAGTGATAGTGGCATTCCCATTATTCAATTGCCATTTAAAAATATGTCTATTTGCTGGCAGTTGCTATCAAGAAAAAAGATAAAGCTGAGAAGACACTTGATATACTTAATTCCCACAGAAGCTGCATATCATCAATGTGAGGTCAAACATCAAGTTAGAGGTGTTTCATTAAAATTTAACCTGCAGTTATAAACTCTCTCACGTGAACAGGCAAGCTAGTCAAGCAGATCACTGGGAGAGTGATTTGGAGACAGTTAAATCATTGACTTGTAACCTCAGGATGACTTTGTTAGTGAAGCATTGGCTTTGCTAGTGAAAAAAACAGAGGGCAGAGTTTGACAGATGTAGGGAGGAATGCTAATGCAATTTTCATATCTGTTAGATGAGTAACTGCAGTTCTGTTAACTTTGTGTGTAAAATACAGTGTGCAATAATACACCAAGGACAGATAAATTTCTCTCAAAAAGCTGTGGCAGTCCATAACTTGAGTAAGTACAGCATTTCACTGTAAGGATTAAAGAGATTAAAGGTATTGAGATCCAGGTGGAAGTGAAACTGCGTTTCTGTTTTTGTAGCCAGGAATCTACAACCCACACCTTGATGACCAGCTTGAACAATGATTATTTGCAGCTTTACAACTACAAGGTCATTGCATGTGTGCACTGTCACAGAGGCTACATATAATCCAGATCTGGTGTAATATACAGTGTCTCCTTGTAAGAGATATAGTTCTGTAGATTATGTGAAAGCATTGGCATTATTGAATAGCAATAGAATATTTGGCACCTTTACTCCCTTTTGACCTCTCCTAATTATCTCATGGTTCAGTAGGGGAATTCCTATTGCTCTTCAGCAGAACTGAGATTTCAATTTCTTTGTTTTAATTTATCTGATTGCATTATGTCTCAAATTAGGACCTACATTTCATATGTTGCACATATTTGCTTGCCAATGCTGCCTGAATACATCCTGCAGACATTTTTAGAGACAGTCACACAAACTTTTACCTCCCTTCCCATGAGCCATCTGCATTGTCTGTAGCCAGCCACATAAGGGTGATCATAACATAGTTTCCTAACATGGTGTTATTCAGGCAAGCTACTCTACATTAAAAACTTACATGCAAGCAAGCATTCTGTGGAGCAATATCACTCACTCTGTAGTCTGCAGGTAGCTGGTGGCCTGCCAGAGCATGGCAGGTAGCCTGAGAACTGGTTGTTGTGCCCTGAACCTCAGCAAGTCCGACTTGTGAGAAATAGGTTTGATTGCATCATAGATGCTAACCCACGGGTCTCATTCTTTTATTTATTGTAATATTATTTTAGACTAAAATATTTCTGACACTGTATAATGATTTTGTACAAAAAAAAAAAAAAAAAAATCAACTTTTTTACATTATCTGTGTAATCCTCACTTTTGCCAGCTATCCATTGTAGTCTGTTAATTTTCTGCTAGCTATGTTCTCTGGACAGCAGTGTGTGTAGCACTGTTATATTTTCTGCTTCTCTAAACACATCTAGACATCTCTAAATGTTGAAGAAATCTTGTCTATGAGTCACCATATTATTTATTTTTTTTACATCAAAATATGCACAATTTTTCCATAATTCGACTGATATAAGTTTATAATTTTATTCATAAAAGTTACCATTTTTTCACTGTGTGAATCTGTACATAGTAAACATCAGCTAAGACCACAATTGTGATATAAGCATATATATTGGATGCCAGGAAAGGAAAAATCAATAAAAGGAGTACAAGCCTACAAATTCTCAGATATGGAGTCTATAAGACAAAATGCTTTGAAAGAAGATATTGCTACAGGATACAGATAGCACCTGTAATCAAGTTGCAGTTCTTTTTTATCTATCTATATATTTTCTTTTCTTTTCTTTTTATTATCTGCAAGAAGAAAACCAAATCAGTTTGGCAGAAATTAGGTTGAGCAAGGTTATCTAAAGTTTCAAGTGCCCTTTTCTTCTCTAAGATTATATACTCTGTAGTAATAGTGCAGAACAAAGAGAGCAGCAGAACAGAGATCAGCAGAACAATGAAAGAAATAAATATAGATGAACATGGAAGCTGCTTATTTACTTTGCTTTCTTTATAAATGCATTTCCAGAAAGAATTCCTCACAACCTTTTCATAAAAATAAGATAGCAATTCCCTTTCATTTGTGCATTTCCATAACAATACCTTCACAATGTTTTTAGGGGAATTGAGTTGCTGTTCCCAGCAGAAAAGCATGGTGTACAAAAGCGTAATCATCCCCAACTTTTCAAATTATGAATGACGACACAAGCTCCAACAATGACCTTATGAGTCACTTGCTCAAAGGTTCCCTAGGGAAAACAAGCAGTTTGCAACGCTATTTCGTTAATTAAACTAGAAACGTCTGTGTCCTTATTGCGGGGTGGATTGCCAAGATTCAGTGCTCTTCTTTTGTCAGCTACCTGACCTGCCATTGATGTCAGTTGCAGGAATTAGCCTGCCAACAAAATCATAGGGCAAGGGATATGGTGCCAGACACGCACCATGCTTACACTCTTCTGTTTGTTGTTTGGAACAAGAAAAAAAAAAAAAAAGAATTTAAATGTTGCCATGTGTTTAATAACGTGTCTTTTCTTCCTTGCCTTACAGACTACAACTGCAAGTATCTCCAGCCTATAAATTTAACATAATATTTTTTCATAATGTCAAAATTTAAATTGTGAAAAAGTATTTTGTCAGAATTTACAGCAAGGATGGCAGATTCTTTTTTTTTTTTTCTGAAAAATTAGGCAGAAATGAAAAAACAGATTCAGTCCTTTTGAATTCATAGAAGGAGTACCTTTGGAAGATACCTTTGGTAATCAACACAATACAGTGCTCCCCAGTACAGACAATATAAGTAATTCCCTGTAGTTAAGACAAAAGCTGGTCCTGTTCTTCTGACAGGGAACAATATTAACGGACTTCACAGGGACTTCGGTAACCTCAGAAGGCAGCTTGCCTTAAGGACTTTTTGAGATCTATTCAGAGCTACCAAAGTATCTGCTGAAGTATCCTGTTGGGCAAATTAAAACAAATTCTCAGACTTTCAAGGCACTATGCTTACATAGAACCTCTCCTCATATCTTCCAAAACTGAGCATATATTGTTACCATCTGCCTCTCATGCTTTTCTAGGTGTTCTGCTGATTTAATGGGAACCAATAGTCCCAAGTGCCCCACTCAGAGCTGTACTTTCTGTTTCGAAGGGCTGCTTTATATTGTCACACATAACATCGGAGGCACTACATTCTTGGACAGGAGTGTTAATAAACTGTAATACCACCACCACCAATATGCTTCTTAAAGCATGATAATTTTTCTCGGGTGCATGGCCTTGTGAATATACTTTGCACAGGCAGACTCTTAATGTGCCTAGATCAAGTCTATTGCAAGGAGTTCAGCAGCACGATTTAATTCAGTCACCTCTTGAGGTGATGAAACCCAGTGGTGAACTATACTCTGTTACAATTCTGCTTATTCATTTTGCAGATAAGTGTATTGGCTTTTGGTTATAAAGAGAAATTTCTCATTTAGTGATGCAAAATAACATTCTCTTTTTCAATGAAACTTTTTTTGGTTACTCTTTATCTGACACTATACATTCCCGGTGTTCCTACAGGCATTTTCTTTTTGGAGATGAATAATCCAAGCCTTTACAGTCTCATGACAAGATGAAATGAACAATCTGAACAAGATATACATCTTTTGAATAGATGCAGATACATAATAATCTCTTCTCTTTGCAGTACTAATTCTGAGAAGATTAACAGAGTTTTCCAATAAAACTGCATCCAAATTCAAAGGTAAGCAAGGATTGATTGTGGAATTTGCTGGTTAAATCTGTTCAGTCATTGACAGTAATGTCACTGACCCATTTTTGTTCTAGACTATAAAATAAAAAATATAATCTTTGCACTGCAGCTTTTACTGAATAAAGAGAAAAAATAGTACAGGAGAAAAGAAAAAAAAAACCTGAATAAATCACTTTCATCCTTAATTGGATGCATACCCTATGTTTGGCAGCTACTTACAGATTCTGGCCAGGTATCAATGACTGAGAAATAACCCTTGCAAGTTTAATCAGTGTTTGGAGGACTGAGTCCAATAAACATTCTGGCTATTGACAGTGAAAACAAACACTACATATTGGTAAAAAGGAATTAGAAGTGAAGTGCTTGAATTGAGTGGATCTCATATGTGGACCTATTATTAGAGAAAAAATATTAGTAATTTCATTTGCTGTCCTTTCTTTAGCCACTCAAGCAAGAAGAATGCTTACACTTTTTACAGTATTGGATTCAGTCACGGTTTTCCTGAGAAAAATCTTTCACACACATGGTTGAATCTCTCTAGGCTTTAAATAGACTGCTTGATGATGCACTTAGAACACAGTCCTACACTTGACAGACATTCCTCCTTCTTTTGATAAAATTTACACAATCCTTGCATGACTGAACTTCACACTCTTTAGACTCAGACTATTGAAATCAGAATCAACAGATGCAATGATAGACTGAAAAAAATTTGAGACATCACAGTCAATTATTTCAGTATCACTTGTCACCTCTGAGTATGCAGAAGCCATGATACCATTTTAAACACTGGCTGTATAAGTTCCAGACAAAACTATACTTACTTCCCCAGAGAGCAAGATTTTATGTAACATCATTCAGTGAAGCAAACAAACAAACAAACAAATAAGTAAATAGAGAAAGGGGATTAGATTTCATTTTATTTATTCATTTCTTAAGTTATTTTTATTAACTTCTAGATTCACAGTCTTGAATGGGGCTTTGAGCAACCTGATCTAGTGGAAGTGTACAGCATCATTACCATTTTTTACCATTCTTACAGCATCTCTATTGAAAACTGTAGCTTTTTAATATCTCAGCTGGGTGTCCACATACCACTGAGGTTCTTTCTACAGATCCAAACACAGATACTCCTGTGCTTGTCAAGTTTCTGCTCCCAGCCCTGTCCACCAGCACGACATCCTCTTCATCAAATGGCGGGATGCAGTGATATGTCCAGTGAAAAATCTGGTCATCTCCCTCTCCTGAGCCTTGAGTTCAGGAAAGGTCACTCAGGCAGGTCACATTCAGTGAGGCCACCTATGGTGACAGCTCCTAAGGAAAACAGATGATACTAAACTAGACCCTATACGTATGACCCTGTATGTATGACCCTATACGTATGGGAAGCCAAGGATTGTCCAGCTGCATTCTCCACTGAGGCAGCATATCACATCCAAACTCACTCTTCCTTTAAATGCTCAGTGATCTTCTCAGCAGCTTATTGTTTTTGACCAAGTCTGAAAAACTAGCACGTAAATATGATATTTCTGTACTTGGAGCTGGGATTCTTCCACATCTGTGGAGTCCTAAACCTATAGTCTTTAAAACACAAGAAAATCCTAATGGTAGTTGCTCTGGACAGTACTAGATTAGACTAAATTTCATGTGTGCAGACAGGTCAGTGTTCAGCCTTTGCACCCACTCACCTTGCCAAGACTCATCTGTCTTAACTGAAGACTTCAGTGGACTAGGTAATATTATCTCAGTGATTTATTCAACTGATGTTTTATATCCCAGTGAATGAATTCTGGAATAATTAATTTTTGAATTAGAGTTAACATTAGGAGACGGAACAGCTGTTTGCAAAAGTAGATAGTGGTAGGACAAGGGGAAACGATTTTAAACTGAGACAGGGGAGGTTTAGGTTAGATACTAGGAGGAAGTTTTTCAGTCAGAGGGTGGTGGTGCACTGGAACAGGTTGCCCAAGAAGGCTGTGGATGCCCTGGAGGCATTCAAGGCCAGGCTGGATGTGGCTCTGGACAGCCTGGTCTGGTAGTTGGTGACCCTGCACATAGCAGGGGGGTTGAAACTGGATGATCGTTATAGATCTTTGCAACTCAGGCTATCCTATGATTCTATGATTCCATAAAACATATGTTTTATGTCCATTAAACATAGCTGAATGCCCAGCCATGCATTTTTATGAATTGGTTAAAATCCAGTCAAAAGGAAAATTTAACATCAGAATGTAGTAAATCTTTTGTTTAATGTCCTTTAAATTGCTATAATGCAGGAGCTGATAGAGTAGTAATCAAAGGCTATAAATTGAACAGAGTCACAGAAAGAACAGGAAAGAAAACACCTTGGCTCTCTACAAAACATATCTTGATGCACAGAAAAAGCTGATGTTTACTTAAATAATGAAGTAAAGGGTGGAAAATGGAACAAAATGAACTAAAGGATTATGATGCAGGATGACATAAACACATATGAATAGAAAACCAGTTTAAGGTAGATAGTAAATAGAAGAGATAAGAAAGGGCAGAGAGGGGAACGGAGAAATAATATATTTGCAGGATCCAAATCTATTTAGCAACCTAAACAAAAGATTCTTTCAAGTTATCAAGATCATGAAAAAGGTAGGCATATTCAGGTGTGTTCACGCCAGTACTTACTAATAGCACAGTTATGCTTGATTGGAAGTAGTGCTAATTATGGCCTTCAGCCATTTTTAATACATTGTACTTCTTATATTCCTGTATCCTAAAATCAAACACATGCAGCTTCCTGGCTGTTCTATTTTGAACTGCCTGCCGGTGACTGAGTGGCTGTTTTGGGATACGTGCCAGGTGTAGATCAGTCTGGTAGAGGGTTATATTAATTTCTTTGAAAAAGCACTAGAAACCTTGAAAACACCTTTTACCACTCTAGATTAATCACGTTGGAGAAAAATTTGGAATGCTAGAGATATTTGATTCTTTGACATCTGTCTGGAAAGGTAAAAAGAATCTTTCCCAGTGGATAACTACATATAGGAGAGCACAGAGCAGCATAGTGTAGCATAGTTTATGTAAAGTTATACTTTAGCAGATGCCAAATATTTTGTATCACTTCTCACCATTCCTCAGGACACGAACACTCATTATGAAGACTGGAATTGAAAACAGTACAAAAGTAAATGATCTACAGGTTGAAGTTCTCCATTCGGGAAACACTAAAATAAAAATTTTCTTCTGTATCTGTGCCTCACTCCTAATCAAAATACTTCTGATCACCTGCATGTTTTCTCTACATATGTACATATGTTACCTTCATTTCATCTGGGGCAGAATTACTAACTATAATCATCTATCTCTTTTTTTTTTTTTGACGCACACAGATCACACATATATTGCCATCTATGTAAATTGTGATTAGTTAGGATATATAGAAATTGTGAGACCTGAGCATGATGTAAATGGCAATTCCTTGTGCATTATTTGTTATATATACGTATATATATATTTAGTCATATCTATAGTCATAATAGGCTGAGGGAACTGGGCTTGTTCAGCCTGGAGAAAAGAAGGCTGTGGGGTGACCTCATTGCAGCCTTTCAGTACTTAAAGGGAGCCTATAAACAGGAGGGGAATCAATTCTTTGAAAGGGTAGAAGACAGCAGGACAAGGGGAAATGGTTTTAAGTTGAGGGAGGGAAGATTTAGGTTGGATGTCAGGGGGAAGTTCTTTACTATAAGAGTGGTGAGGTGCTAGAACAGGCTGCCCAGAGAGGCTGTGGATGCTCCACCCCTGAAGGTGTTCAAGGCCAGATTGAATGGGGCTCTGGGCAGCCTGGTCTGGTATTAAACGTGGATGCTGGTGTCCCTGCATGTGGCAGGGGAACAAACTACTGGAAAAAGGAGGACACAGAATGGATCAACACAAGCACTTAGGCAATGTGTTGAAAAGTAGAAAAGATGAAAATTACATACCACAGAATCACAGAATCACAGGATGTCCAGGGTTGGAAGGGTCCTCAAGGATCATGAATCTCCAACACCCCTGCCACATGCAGGGCCACCAACTTCCCCGTTTAATGCTAAACCAAGCTGCCCAGGGCCCCATCCAACCTGGCCTTGAACACCTCCAAGGGTGGGGCATCCACAACCTCTCTGGGCAGCCTGTTCCAGTACCTCACCACTCTCTGGGTAAAGAATTTCCCCCTGATGTCTGAACTAAATCTCCTCTTCCTCAACTTAAAACGATTTCCCCTCATTCTACACATATCAACCCTTTCAAAGAGTTAATTCCCTTCCCCTCTGTAGGCTCCCTTTAGGTATTGAAAGGCTGCAATGAGGTCATACTGCAGCCTTCTTTTCTCCAGGCTGAACAAGCCCAGCTCCCTCAGCCTGTCCTCATAGGGGAGGTGCTCCAGTCCCCTGATCATCTTAGTCGCCCTCCTCTGGACCCTCTCCAACAGCTCCCTGTCTTTTTTGTACTGCGGGCTCCACACTTGGACACAATATTCCAGATGGGGCCTCACAAGAGCAGAGTAGAGGGGGACAATCACCTCCCTGTCCCTGCTGGTCACCTCTCTTTTGATGGACCCCAGGGATACCATTTGCCCTCCGAGCCGCAAGGGCACACTGTTGGCTCATATCAAGTTTTTCATCTATCAGAACCCCCAGGTCCTTCTCCACAGGGCTGCTTTCAAGGATCACTCCATCCAGTCTGTATGGATGCCTGGGATTCATCTGGCCCAAGTGCAAAGCTTTGCACTTTGCCATGTTGAACCTCATCAGATTCACCCGGGCCCACCTTTCTAGCCTCTCGAGGTCCCTCTGAATGGCATCCCTTGCTTCAACCGTGTTGACCGCACTGCTCAGCTTGGTGTCATCAGCAAACTTGCTGAGGGTGCACTCGATTCCTACATCGATGTCATTGATAAAGATGTTAAAGAGCACCGGTCCCAAGACAGAGCCCTAGGGGACGTCACTCGTTACCGGCCTCCACCTGGACATAGAGCCATTGGTGACTACCTTCTGTCTGTGGCCTTTCAACCAGTTTCTTATCCATCGAGTGGTCCACCCATCAAATCCACATCCCTCCAATTTGGAGATGAGAATGTGGTGGGGGACCATGTCAAAGGCCTTGCTCAAGTCCAGGTAAATGACATCAGTCACCTTTCCCTTATCCACCGATGCCATCACTGCGTCATAGAAGGCCACCAGATTGGTCAAGCATGACCTTCCTCTGATGAAGCTGTGCTGACTGTCATGGATGACACGCCCATCCCTCATGTGGTCAAGCATGTCATCCAGGATGATCTGTTCCATGATCTTCCCAGGCACGTATATATAAGCACTAAAAATGTTATCGCTGTTAGTGACAGGAACCCTAATTATGCCCAATGCTCTGCAGTGTTGTGCACATGGGCTCTTGATAGGTGTTGAGCTGAGTTGTTTCTGTTTAGAAATACAAATTTTGTATCTATTTTGTGGCTAATTTGTGTACTGCAAAGTGTACAAATAAGAGTTCTGTAGCAGCTTGTTTTTATTTATTTGTTTTTCCTGACAAAGCTATTGTTGTTTTCTCTACAGAACAACACAGACATTGGAGGTGTCATGAAAAAGGAAAAAACAATGCTTAGTGAAGTAAGAAATCAATCACATTTGTCAATGAAGTTGTCTTGTTATAACATTTGTACATGCTGAGTTTTCCAAAGTAGTAAAAGCATATTATAACCAGGTGATCAAAAATTATGACAGTTTTCAAAATCTAATAGGAGAAAAATATAGCAGAATTATCCTACATTAGGATCCAAATCAAACTCAGTGTATTAAATTACATTTATCTTTCAAAACAAATAATTTTAAAAACAAATAATTAGGAGAACAATAATGAGACATTAGATCTTCAAGCTATTGCTATGCAAACTGAAAACTGTTTCTGCAAGAGCATTCTGTGATTTATTGACCATAGATTATTAACAAAATCAGCCAATCTAAACATACATTAATCTCTTGTATTCTGCAGATGAAAGAATTATGAATGGTTATAAAAATCATTTCTCTGAAACAAGAAGCATCCAAGCCAATTTTACAAACAACAGCTGTGAAAAAATTTGCATGGCAAAAAGAATTCTCAAACAAAAGCAATAACTCAGTTGGGGAATAGATGTTCTGGAACACTGCCTTGTCTTTCAGAGCAAATATTTGGTTTCAGTGTAGATGAATAAATATTGAGTGCCTGAATCACAACTTTAGGTACAGATCTGCTGAATCTGTGACAACGTATGTTAAAAGTTCTTTCCCAGTGTCTTAACATAAAGGCAAGGTCATTTAGTTAAATTAAACGTTAGCGAAAATCCATATGTAAAATGGTAAGGGACAATGTTTTGTTTTGCAATCATTATCACTAATCTGCACCATTTAAGTATATGCTTTTATCAAAATAAGGAGTTTAAACACCTTTTCATTTTCCTTCTTGCTTTGAAGTCCCTAGCAGTGTCAATGTAGTTACTGTATTTTTCTGTGGGAGAAAAAATAAAAGCACAAAACCTAAAACGTAGGTTTGTTTCAGTAAGATGTACAGGAGTTGCAGTCACCATCTAGGTGCTGTGAAAATGAAGAATAGAAAGACTTTCTGTGACAGGATCACCAGGACTTCTATCGTAAAACTTACTGATCTAAATGCAGCACAGAGAAAGAGATGACTGTGTCAGCAGTATGGAAGACTACAGTCTGACTATGTAAGCACAAGTAGGTTAAGAAACAAAATCCCATGCTGTGGTTTCACTTTTTTTTATTGTGTAAGGCTTAAATCTTTATATATGTTCACTTGATTTAAGATACTGAAGCTTGCAGTAAAAACAAACCAAACAAAGAAAACCCAAAGTCTCAGTCTCTAATCCCAGGAACAGCTGGCTATGTTACAGAACTCTGAAAGGGTGGAGAGAACTGAAGAGGAAAAATCATTTACAAGCATTTCTCACTTTTTTGACGGATGTATTGAGAGGGCTGTTAAAAATGTATATAGGGAAATTATGTCCAGCTCATGGAATGTTGTGCATGTACTTCCTCTGAAGGACATTTATAAAACAAATACTTCAATGTTTTGTAAGTCTTATTACTACAACCTCACTTACCATCTGGAGTTTATGTGGCACTTCCTCCAAAATTTCTTTCAATTGAATAGAGAGTTGTCCAATGCTCTTGTGAAGTAGAAACATAGAATCATAGAATCACAAGGTTGGAAAG
Source organism: Tympanuchus pallidicinctus (assembly GCF_026119805.1). Taxonomy (NCBI): domain Eukaryota; kingdom Metazoa; phylum Chordata; class Aves; order Galliformes; family Phasianidae; genus Tympanuchus; species Tympanuchus pallidicinctus. The sequence continues at coordinate 86,352 of NW_026294796.1, forward strand.
GACGTACAAGATCACCTGGTCCAACCGTCCTCCCATTATCATTGCTACCACAAGCTACTAAACCATATCTTGTAGCTCCTTGTCCAGATGCCTCTTGAAGTAGTGTGAGGCGGTAAATTTGCTATTAATGGTTCTCAGACTTGCTGATATGAAAATACCAGTTTATGATTCACTCAACACTGGAGATGGTCAATAAGCAAAGGCTAGATTTAACTTAAAAGGAATTTACTCCTTAAACTAAGGAATTATTGAGAATACATTTGTCTCAGGCTCACACATTTGTATTTCCCGTCACAAGGGAATAACCATGTGCAATGCACAGTTTATCTCCATGGCTTCAAGGGGAAATCTTCATGAGCAGGGGTTGTAACCAGCCTGCTCCATCCCTCGATATCTGTTTCAGCATTCTCAGACATATATAAAAAGTCACAGCCAGAGCCAATGTGCAGATGAAAATGTTAGTTCAGAAATCCGTGCCTACCGTATCATTAAACTCAGTGTACTCTGACATGCTATATATTTGTCCTGTTTGTTCTGACCACTCACTAGAAGTGTATTCTCTAAATATGTCCTTGTCTTCTGAAGTTTCATCTCAGTTCTCTGTATATTATAGACACTAAGAACTCTCTTCAGGGAATCCACCTCCCATGCTTCTTTCTGAACACTGAACAAGAATTCTTGTGAATCTTGTACATGACGTCCTGCATAATTTTGTGATCTTTTCTGCAAAGAAGTGAAACTTTCCATCTCTTCCCAGGATTTTCACAACTTTCTCACAATGGTCTTTACACATGGCATCTTGAGTAGCTTAGCTCAGCCTGGAGAATCAACTTAGATCTGTGTTATATAGTTACACATTTGTTTACCATTGATGAAAATTATAAACATTTGACACTTCAGGAAGTTTACTCATAAGCTGCAAGGACTGACAAAATTATGTGTACGTACACATTTCTGAAACATTCAGCAGCTAAAGTTGAAGTTTCAGAAGTTTAATATATGTTTAATACTGATTCTTTACATGGCTAGAAAGTATGCTGCTTTTTTCATTGTTTCACACGCTACTCAGTATGCAGATTTAAAACCACACTTATACTGATTTGGAGGGGGAAAATGAAGACAGTAATATCAGAAACTGTCTTACTATTCTCACATTTCTCACTGATATATTAGAAGAATATTAGGAGAAAATATTTGTAGAGAAAACAACCCCTGTTGGAATGTGGAGGCAGGCACAAGGAAAGCAGTTTTGTTTCCATTATTTATAAATCACCTGAAAATGTTCAGAAAAGCAAGAGCCCCAGGGTTCACTATTTATTTGCCAGTTTCGATGTAATCTGTCCCGCTATTTCCAGTAGACTACTGACAAATTACTCAGATATTCACTTCACACGCTTTCAAAGTAAAATATTTCTTACTAAAAGTGGAAAACTACAAAGAAAATGATTATTTTACACAGTTGACTAGAAAATATATTTGTCTAGGTTTTCTGTCTACGTGTTCTCTCTGTTCAGAAATGCTGATACACTGCTTTGCTATGTTTTTGCAGCCTTTAAGCATTCAGCTAATTCAAATAGTGAGAGGAGTACAAGAAGAGTTTTCCTTCTTAAAGTGATGAAAAAGCTAGCATGTTGGGTCTGCATGTATATAATTGTCCTGATGCTTTTACTGTATACAACATTGCTTACCTTTAGCTCTCACTTGTAGAAATAGGAGTTAAAAGCCAGATTACTTGTTTACTCTGTGGTTGCTTCTGTGTTCGATAAGTAGCCCAGGTTTCTCACCACAGTTTACATAAAGCTCTGGATCTCATTTACTTTTGCTGTTCTTTCAGGTTTAGGAGACAATGAGGTGTCATGACAACTTTCATAGTCCTGTACTTTTGCATTGATGTCAGTAGTGATGTGTGAAAGAACAAAAGTTACCTCTGGAAACAAGGCTGATTCGAAGAGACAAGAGCTTTCTTTCTCTTTCAACATAAATAAATAAGATGATAACTGCAGCTTTTTATTATTGGTTATATCTACATTGTGTCTAACATCAATTTCTAAGTGTTAGTGAAACAACCCTCTCTGGGGTCAACATATTTGCAACCTTTGGCAAGGTCTTGGAAAATTTGGGATCATCTCTATATTACATTTACATGTAGGTCTCATTTTGTGAAACTGAGTGGACCTGATTTGAACAGCACAGATTGAATTTTAATGCCTGTTGTACCCTATGGAGCTGTATTTTCTTTACCTCTGAGGCAGAATACAGTTTTTCGGTGAAGCTATTCCTTTTCTTTTAGTAGCAAGTTAACTGCTTCAGATGTAGCAAAGGTAACTTCTGATCATGTTAGAAGAGATTTCTCACTAACATAAGGACTTACTCCCGTCTTTCTGCACTAAGTATATTCAACCTAGATGCAAAATTACTTCCTCATTCACCCAAAGTTCTGTAAATCTTTCTTATCTGAAAGCTCTAATATTGCAACTGACATTTGTGTTAGAGAGAAGCAGGTGTCCATTTTTTGCTTAAAATTATTGAAATATGCTAAATGTGCATTAAGTATTACATAAATACAACTATAATCCAAGGTCAAAATAACCACAAAATGTAACCAAATAGACAAGAAAGAATATAAAATCACTAACATTTATCTAGAAACTACAGATAGTCAAATGTTGATCTTTTCTGATGGATCTGCACGGGTAGCACTCAAATACAAGATCATACATAAAACTAAGTTGTAAATTTAAACTCAGATTACCTTTGTGTAAAAAATACAATTTTAGGAAAATAAATATTTGCTGAAAATGAGAGTGAATTTTGTTGGCTGGTTCCATAGAATCTACCAGATAAGATATAAATCAAATTCTAAAAGATGACTCACAAACTTAATTAACGTTAACATTAAAGCTCATTTTACATTTCTGAATATTCTGAATAATAATAGATCTTGCAGAGAGGCCTTCAAAGCACCTGTGTGATTAAAGAACTTACAGCTTCTTTGGAAAAATTACTCGTGATTTGAGGACTGTTATCTCTTTGATAGTCTATAAGACTTGACTGCTTCTGAAACTTTTAAGTGGAGATGATTTACTGTAGCCAGCATTTCATTTTTCTTGAAATAAGCCACTCTGAGAAAATTCTTTAGTTTTACTTCAAATCATATTATATCACTTATCAAATTCAAAAGTGGAAGCAATTCAATTCATTTTTTTTATAGGTAGCCTAACTTCTCTCACAAAGACCTTCATATTGATGTCTGGGAGAAAGTGTGTTCACATCTGCTGGAACAAATCAGACGAACATGACTTCCTTCTTCGCACCTCCTTCTAATGGCTTGCATGCAAACTAACAGTAAGGTCTAATACAACCTTTTAGGATTCAGAAAATAATTCACAATAAATTATGACCGAATCTGCTTCAATTACAACCTTAAATCCTAAGTTTAATTACAACCCTAAATCTTGGCCTTACTTCAAACAAACTTTTAAAGTGGCAGAGAGGAGTTCTGAGTGTACCACCTTGCAGGGCATAGGAGAGTAGTCTAATAAGTCTGCAAAGGATGAAGGATTTATGGTTTTGGATTTCATCCAACCCAAATTTGGAAAGCATCACTGAAGTTTTCTTTGAACCCTACACTTAAAGCAAACCTGGTGAAATCCCAGGTGAATCAAAAACAGTGTAAAAACTGTTTCTGTATCCTCCTGTGAACCCACAGTATTTCATCATTTTAAATCCATGCAAAACAGACACATATAAAGTACATACATGTGGTTCTAGAAGGCCAAGGTTTTGGCTGTATAAAGGTAAATTTTGGCATTTTGAAAGTGAGGAGTATAATGGATATCTGGATTAGAATGACTATTAGGATGATTTAAAATATAACAAGGCATCTAAGAATAGTAAAGTTTGATATGGTACAGGACGTGTACATTTATTTGAGCAGACTAAGGAAAACATTGTCTCGGCTGTTTTCAGAGAATGTCTCTACAGTGAGAACTATGTGGAAGTTTGTCCCCTTGGAGAATATTCTAGAGACTGCAGGAAGGCTCAGTGTAGGGGAAGTGTCTTGTTAGCTGTCAGCAGCACAAGTCCTTTCAATTTCGTCTTTTTAAAGCTGTGGATTTCTCTTTCCTTTTCCCTTTTCATTTATCTCACCCTTTGCCTGCCTTCTCCTTTGCCCTTTCCTGTTTCCCTTTTCTCTGTCGTACTTTTGCGTTAACACAGAGTTGAAAACACAAAACTCAGTTGAAAATAAGGTATTATGAGACATAAACAGTGCCATCTTTGATAAATTAGAACTTCATCAGTGTTAAGGTTTTGTCTGATTAAACAGTGCCAGTAAGTTATGAAAACTAAATAGTAGTAAATAAAAAAATAGATAGATGACTATTACCACAAATACAACAGAAAATATTAGGAAAGACTAGATTATTCATTGTTCCGCTGAGATGGATGCTGTTTATGATGTAGGATTACGACTTGTAATGCTAATTTTTTCAAAGTAAATATATTTTTTAGAACATGAAATATAAATGTTTAAAGATACAGATACAATATCTGAATACTACTTAATTCAAATTATGTCAGTAAGGTATGCTCAGAAATAGTTGAATGCGCCCAGGTTAAACATGAATGTAAACATACACAAATCACTGAAATATTTGCAAGTTTTACTATTGGAAAGTATAGTTATGGTATAGATGAATGTTAGACTCATGAAATTATATACAGATAATTTGAGACAGAAGAAAAAACTCGCAGCTTCTTTGATTTATGCCTCCTGTAGATATATTTCAATGAGCTAGTAGTTACACAGGACTGAAAATGACTGCAGAATATTTACATCATTTTAAAATTAATTTTCTAGTGTTATGACATAAGACAAGCAGTTGAAACCTTTATTATTATCCAATTTTTGTTGTTAGGTTTTTTTTTATTATTATTATTATTATTTTTTATTTTCCTGGTGTTCTGCATTGGAAAAGTTTCCAAAAGCCAAGCTTTTGCAAATTTGTCTTCTGCTTATATGCTTTCTAGAACAAGTCTCTTCCATAGCTCTGTCCCATCCTCTCCCCCTTAGTATTTCTGGAGATCACTTTCAGATCTTAACTTTTTTAACAAATTGTGTTGTAGTTCCTTTTCTCTCTCTTTTTATCTTTTCTTAATTTTCTGTCATGTGGAATATTGTCCTGAAAATTTTTCTACCATTGTAAAATTGGTCTGAGTGAGCATTAATGAAGAAAAAGCAGAATGTTGAATGCTTTTAGGAATAAAATACCTGTCATACAGAATAGCACAGTACGTAGCACAATGTAATAAGAAAGATTACGCATAATTATTTTTAAACTTTATATTTTTAAGCCTACAGAAAAAGGACTTTATCTTGCATTGACTGATTAAATTTATTGCTTCTGATATTACTTTAACTGTACAAAATTAATCTAAATTCTTTATTTGGCACTGAACTTGTATTCCTTCTTCTAGGAAAATGTTAAAATCTTTTCCCTTTCAAACTAACAGACTCTGTCATTTGTTGTTTTATTTTCAATATGCCTCATATTGAACCAGTAGTACATAAATTCTGAATTCAAAGAATGTACTCTATTATTTTGGTAAAGCAGAAAATTTGGGCCTAATGCTATAATTATCATCAACCATTTAGAAGTATAAGTTAAAATATTTTATCAGCAAATTTCTTCTAATGATTAATCTAATGAAACCACTACAATTAAATTTCCAATCTGGGAAAAGATATTAACTCACAAATAACTTCAAATGCAGGGTAGTCTTGTTGAAGTCAATGTAAATTTTGGCTCATGTTTACTAAAATAGCTGGATCAGGTCCAAAGAGATTATTAAAAAAATAAATTGCTAAGGCAGACATTTTAAAGTTTGACTCTCAAACAAAAATTTATGTATACTTTCACCCTCACAGAGTGCAGAAGCAAATACCAGGAAACAGAATCCACAGGTGGTATGCTCAAAAGTGCCCCAGAGAGCGACACTGATTCCCTAGAGGCATTAATTAGGAGTTGGCACTTCTTACAGAAGTATTTTTGAACATTCCAGCTTAACAGATGCCACATAAAAGTTCCTTAAGAAGCTGGTTAGACAAGATCTGTAATGATGTTAAATATGAATACAAAAGTAGGTACCTAAGGCTACAGGAGAAAGATAATAAAAGAGTGGAGGAGTGGCTGAAAATGTTTATTAACAACAACAACAAAAAAAAAAAAATAGAGAAAGAAGAAGAAAGGAAAAAGGAAAAGGAAAAGGAAAAAGGCTTTCCATTTACTGCTATGATAAAATTAAAGATGGAGCAAAAAGAAATGTTTTCTGTAGTTCAGATGGAGCCTTCTGCATTCAAGCTTCAGCCCATTGTCTCTTGATCTGTTACTGGACAACAGTAACATGAAAATAGACTGACTCCATCTTCTTTGAACCTCCCTTCAGGTATTAATATACAATGGTGAGATCCCCCTGAGATTTCGTTTACATAGACTGTGTGGTCCCAGCTTTCTCAGACTTTCCTCATAGCAGAAGTACTCCCTTAACCACCTTAGGGATGACCCTTCATTGAACTCTGTCTGTTACATCCATATCTTGCTTACTTACAAAATCCAGAACTGGACACAGCACTCCAGGAATGGCCCCACCAGTACTGAGAAGTAGGCAAGAATCACCTTCCTCAAAATTCTGGCAATGCTTTGCCTAATGCAGCCCAGGATACTCTTTGTGGCAAGGGTACATTGCTGGTACCTGTCCAATTTGGTGTCCACCAAGACCCTCAGGTTCTTTCTTGCCAGACTTCTTTCTAAACTTGTGGTCCTCAGAATGTACTTGTGCATGGGATTGTTCCTCTCTACGTACAGGAAATTCCACTTTTCCTTGTTGAACTTCTTAAAGCTAAAATAATTCCAACATTAATGTAGAAATACATAAGTATTTTTAAGTGTAATGTACTCCAGTAAGATTGCTTAAATGCGTAAGCAAAGTTTAATATCTTTAAGAAGACATAATAGGATTACTTACTGGGATTTGGTTTCAGAAATAATGTTTAATTACTGCAATGATGAGACTGTCTACATACCCATTTTTGTCAGTTTTGTTTACTTCTTTTTGCATGTTATTTGTCTCAAAGACAAACCCACAGCTGGGATATGTCTGACTCTACACTAACATTATACTACATACCAATATCTCAATAAGTCTGTGGAAAATCCAGAAAATTAGGCACAGAAAAGTTACAGAAAATTGACCTCTTCCTAAAAGCTAATGTCTACTTTTGCCAAAATGGGTTCCATTAAAACTGAATGCTTACCACATCCTAGAGATGTGCTAAGCCTGATAGTATTACATGTACTTTCCCCTGTATATTAAATATTGACTCTGATATGTTCTGTATTTCAGATGTTCTATAATGTTAATAACTGCATAAACAATTTTAATAATAATAGTTACTGAAATATTGTCCATATATTTTTTTTTCCTCTAGATGCTACAAATGTAAATTCTTGCTAAATATGAATTCCCCTTTGAATAATAGAAACTTAGAATCGCTTGGGTTGGAAGATACCTTAAGGCCCAGCCAGCCCCTTTTTTCAATCCTGTCCAGGACCCTTTGTATGGCATCCCTTCTTCCATTGTATCAACAGCACCACTCAGCGTAGCGTCATCTGCAAATTTGCTGAGGGTGTACTCGATCCTACTGTCTATGTCATTGGGAAAGATGTTGAAGAGCAATGGTCCCAAGATGGACTCATGGGGGATATAGTTTGTGACCAGTCTCCACCTGGACATAGAGTCATTGACTACAATCCTCTGGCTGTGAGCAATTTATTTATCAATCAAATAATCAATTGATCAACTATTTTTCCAATCAAATGGTACATCTTTTAAACACAAATGGATTCAAAACTGTTGTGGATTGTACATATTTTTCTGTTTCTTGTGAAGTATTTTTGGTTGGACAGTGATATCAGAAAACATTATTTTTCTTTATCTAGCTGAATGAGAAAAAAAATGTGAAGTGCAAATCATAAATTCACATATTTTCTATAATAATTGTGACAATTTTTAGGAAACAGAATGTGAACTAAATTAATATAGTCCATACTGCAACTTGTCAAATCACTGGATTCTCAGAATAATAATTAAAAAAAAAAACAAAAACCTAGAACAGCTATCAAGTTTCATGGGAAAAGAACACTTTGTGTATTTTCTATATCTTATGCCTTTCTGATGTCCTTTAGATGATTTATGGTAAAGTTGAAACATTGACTAAAGTTAGCTAGGTTAAGTCGCTGTATGAAAGCCTGCCAAGTAAAGCACATAGAATTCCATAACTTCTTAATGTGATTGACTTAATTCCCCACAAAAGCAATGAAAAATAATGAAAGGCTACAAAAAGATAAACCTAAATACACACAACAAAAATTCTCTTCTCTTTTTAGTCCTCTGAAATGTCTTCCAGTGTTACAAGATTGCTACTTTCTCTATCAAATTTGAATTTGTAAGAAAATGCACCCTAAATTCATTATTAAATAAAGACATTATCACCATTACTCACCTCAAATCTTTCTTCCATCAGAGGAATTTGTTTATAATATAAACTCCCATGTTCATAGAATACTGACCTGGAATGCAATAGCTTGTTTCGGCACATTTCTCAAAGGCATCCTGTGGAGGAACAACTGGAAGTGGATAATTTATTAAAACTGTTCATACAGGCACATTCTCTCTTTCCACATTTATAAACGTACACTAGTTTCTGCAGATAAATGGCAGCTTATTCTGTGACAAATCCATCTAATTGTGGACATCGCTGTTTATTTGCACAGCACACTATTTTACACCTGCTGACAGTTATGCTGGGAATCAGGAGGTGGATTACATTGAGCACGTAGATGACACATGCAGAGAAACTGCTGTGTGGAAACCTTCAAAGTGAGTATAGCCTTCTCCTTCCCCTACTGTAAGGGTACTTTAGAGTTGCAATATGACAACAATAGTTGAAAACTCCTTAAAAGCAGACAGAGGATCTTTTGGGGGCTCTAACCTGACTGTTTGCAGTGGTTGTGCAACACTCTAATCTTGTCTGCCTCTTGGTTATCCTAATCATCACAGACAAAACCACACAGCCGACTCCCTCATATAAGATCTTGTTTCCTCAGCAGTTTTCCATGTTCCCCCAGTGTAAGGCTACTTGTCAATCAGAGTTCAATTCCAAGCCACATTCTCCCAGTGACTCAGGATTAAATAGTAGGGACTAAAGTAAGGTCAAGCAAGTTGTATTATTTACAGCTCAAATGAAAGTCTTTTCTCTCCAGATAATCTTCCCTAATGTTTATACTGCTCTATCTCTATTCTCAGCTGTTTATTTGGAGATACCAGAAGAGCCATAGGCAATTGTATTAAAATATCATATAATAATATTAGATAAAAAAAAAAATATTTTTTTTTCCACAGGTATTTTATCCACATGTAAAGTATTTCTTAAATATTTTAAAGGGATTTTTCTCAACCAGGATCCAAGAAAAATATAGGATCACTTCCAAATTGAGTAAGTATATTCTGAAGACTATGTATGAAAGAAGTATGCATATATTTAGCTATGTATTTTGTGCATCCTTTGTGTGTTTTCTTTAATTTCCTACCAATCAATTTTATTGGTAGGAAAGAAATGTTCACTCTTCTCAGTGTTTTAGAGATGGTTAGAACAAAAATAATTACATTACATATCCTTATATATGATATGAAAATGTAAGCATTTGATACCCAATTTTATCTATTCACAAATCTTGTTTTGTTAATGTCTTGGACATGTACAATAGGAAAGGGCATATAAAGAGTTTACCTCTGCTGTCATTGAATCTAATGACAAGTTTGCATTACTTAAAAGAAAAAGAGAAAACAAACAAATCCAGATTGATAGTGCAGGGTAATGGTCTTTTGGATATTAGATTCAAATCTTGATGAATTATTTGTATACTGGAGTTAGTTAACATTGAGTAATGTACACAAAGGATTGTGAAATTCTTACTTGATTTTGAAAGGAATTGGGAATGAATTCAAAGGTTATATTAGAAAAGAACCAGATCAGCTTTCAGAAATGAGATAACACTGAAGAATTACTGTATCACTGTATCTACTGAATGTGAAACAACATCAACAAAAACAAAACAATGCTGCCATGGGAGGAAATGACCTCTGATCTTTCAAAAGCTTAGGAAACTTCCATTTATTTGACTGCAGACATTTAAATATAAGGATAAAAATTATAGGCAGCAAAATAAATGATAAAAAGCATAAATATCTTACAGGCTAAGTATATTAAAGCATAAAATCTGATCTTGCCAGGAGAATGGAAAAGAAAAGAATTATTCTGTACTTTCCACATAAATGTGTCAGCATGTGCTTCAGAACATGGCACCGAATGTCATGGTGACTTCTACTAAGATCTATCTGGAGAGGCAAAATAAAACAAACAAATTCATTACTAGAACTAGATACCACAGACTAGATCCCTTCTTCTACCTCATTCCACAAGTCCATATAATAAGTAAGTTCAGACTACGGATATTAAAACAAAATACAGGAATTCTTATCCAATTTTGTTTATTTTCATTTTCTCTTCATACCCAAAAACATTAAAAAAAAAAAATCTCTTCCTTCAATGCCTTATCTGCTCTGAGTTTTAAGTTACAAAATTATTAAATGAATAGATTTTCAAAACTGATAAAAAATGACTTAGCTGATATGATACCTGTTATGTAATGAATGATATCTTTTCCTCTGGAAATTTTTTTATCTTTATTTTTGTTTTTACTAGAAGTAGTCTAAAGTTACAAATGAAAATAAGATCAGATAATTGATTTTTCTCTGAATCCTTTTACAGAAGAGCAATACACAAGTACTTTTAGTTTAACGCATAAACCCCATATGTGGTTAGGTGTATGAATGCCAGTGAGTAGGATATACAAGGTTTTTTTGTAGCAATCCTCCCATTCTTATGGTCCTCCTTCTTCCACTCTTCAGTCTTCTTACGCTTGTCTCATGTCCTGTTCCAATTCGTACTTCAGTGTTGATAATCATGCAAAGAAGACAGATGAAAAAAGTACACTCACTAGAGTGCTTTTTTCTTTGCAGTTTGGATGTGTGAAGAAAGTTCAAACTGCAAAATGTTTTATGCAACTCATTAACTGTTGCAAAACTGTCAACAAAGAATCTCCAGCAGGATCACGAAATGTGTCACGAACTTGAATTTCCAGCTAAGACCAGTTTCTGAGACTCAACTTGGTCTTTCAGATCTGCTGTCTACTGTTCTCTTTGATTTTAGTTAAACTGAGACACAAAATGAGTGGATTTACCAATCCTGTGAGCTGCTTAATTTACAGTAATTTCAAAAAGTTGCCCTTTTTACTATTTTCTGTTTTATCTTATACTCTGTAGGAAAACCTTGAAACTGAAAGAAAACCAGAACATAAGAATAAAACAATTAACGAAATTTTACTGCAGAAGCATTTATCCTGAAGACTTCCTATTCACAGTGTTTGCTCTTAATTTTTCTACACTGACACACATTTTAAAATGAATAGCTCAGCCTTATTTATTCTTGATAAAGCAAAGACTTAAATATTTTTTTGGTACAGCACTTTGTTTGAACGAGCAACTATTTACTTTGAAAGCTATGTGTAGAAGGTGGACAATGAATGTGGAAATACTACAGTAAATTAGCTAATGATGTTGTCTAATTTCCATTAAATACTACAGAAAAAAGAACTTAAAGAGGGATATAATAAGATTTCCTTGAATACTATTTTTGAAGACTGCTAAATGAGGTGTTCAAAATAAATATAAGGTATGGAAAGAGTGATCACACACTTACAGCTGAGAATTTTGCTAATTTCACAATGGAAATGATTTTGTTTAGATCGTTTCAGTTCCAATCATAGAATTATAAAATGGTTTGGGTTGGAAGAGTCTTTAAATATCACCTATTTCTATCTTCCCTGTCATGCACGTGGACACTTTCCACTTGACTAGGTTGCTCAAAGCTCCATGAATGTTTCCATGAATGCGTCTGTCACAGCTTCTGAGTGACTTATTCCCAGAGAACTCACTAACCTCTGTTTAAATAATTTCTTCTATACATTCAACATAATTTTGCCCTCTTGTAGTTTAAAGTGAATACCCCTTGTCCTATCACTAAACTCCCTGACAAAGAATCCCTATCCAACCTTCTTGTAGGGCCCTTGTTTATGTGGGAAAGCCACTGTAGGGTCTCCCCAGAGCCTTCTCTGTTTCTCTGCCTCTCTTTAAAGGAGGAGTACTCCAGCCCTCTGGTCATCTTTATGGTCCTCTAGACTTATTCCGACAGGTTCAAGTTCTTCTCATATTGGGGGCCCCAGAGCTTGATGCATTGCTCCAGATGGATTCTCCTGAGAGTAGAGAAGAGGGGAAGAATCACTTCTCTTAACCTCTTCACGCTTTTTTTTTGATGAAGCTCAGAATGTGATAGGCTTTCAGGGCTACAATTGCACAGTATAAGCACATGCTGATCTTATCAACACACATCCCCACATCCTTTTCCCCTGGACTGCCTTAAATTCATTCTTCACCTAACCCGTATTTCTGCTTGAGATTGCCCTGACACAAATGCAGTACCTTGCACTTGGCCTTCTTGAGCATCATAAGATTCACAGAGACTCATCTCTTGAGACTGTCCAGGTCCCTCTGGATGGTATGCCAGTGCACTGACCTGATCACAAAGCCTGGTGCCACCAAGTAACTTGTGTTCACTGTCCATTTTGCCAACAAAGATATTAAATAGTACCAGTCCCAATACAAACATCTGAGGAATGCCACTCATCACTGCCCTCCTACTGGTCAGCAAGTAATTCTTTGAGTACAGCTATTCACCCACTCCCTTATCCACTGAGTGGTGCATGCTTTAAATCCTTGTATCCAATTTAGAGACAAGAATGTCACTAAAGTGTCAAACACCTTGCACAAATTTAGATCTATTCTTAAAACATAATTTCTAACACTGAACAAATTCTTTGTTTTATTTTCTTTTCCTATATAGAGGGGTGGCAGTTATTTGGTGAACCTATATCTAGGATCAAAACTTACTGTTACTCAGATCCGATATTCTCTTCATAGATGCAAATATATTAAAATATTATGCTTATGTCAAGAAGCAAGAAATTTCTTAGTATAAATTGAATTTTTATTAAGGCATGCAGCTCCTACACAAGCAATCTATTACAACCACTGGACAACAAATATAGCTGACAAAATATGGCAGACAAAAATCTCATGAAGTATAGCAAAGATAAGTGCAGAATCCTGCACTGGGGGAGAAATTACTTCAGGAACCAGCACATGCTGAGGGCCACCCAGGCAAAAAGCAACTCTGCCTAAAAGGACCTAGAACTCCTGGTAGACACCAGCTCAAACATGATTCTGAAGTGTGCCCCTGCTGCTAAGGCAGCTAACTGCATTTTTGTTTGTATTAGGCAAAGTATTGCCAATAGGTCAAGAAAGCCGATCCTTTCCTCTTTTTTGAATATTAGTGAAATTTCACCTGGAGTGGACTTTCCCTCCTCAGAGACTTTCAAAAGCCATCTCTGCTTGAGCAGGTTGGGTTGAACCAGATAGCCTCCGAGAGGTCCCTTTCAATTTCAACAGTATTGTGATTCTGTGATAATAGCTCATATCTGCTACAAAAAATGTAAGTCTGAAAAACTTCACTACAGTATGTGCAACAACATAGCCTGTACATGCATTGTCTAGAAATGAAATAATTATAAATATGTACTAAAAAATATGTATTTATATTGCATAGAAACTACAACAAAGAGCACAACACTATTTGATAGAGCAAATGCTCCACTACAAAACACTGTATTTCAACATAGTCATTGTCATTAGCTGTACATTTGTGCCAGCATTGAACAGCAGCCTTCAGGCCACACTCAAAAATCTGCATGGTCATCCAAAATATGGCTTGTCTTTCACATTGCTGTCACCAATGCTGAAACACACTACCCATTCTGTCACTGTGCTCAGATCCACTTTTAGGTCACCATAAATGTTCAGCAAAGGTCAGCCAGTGTCAATGGGTGCCATTTTTTTTTTCACATGGAAGAATTCAATCACATTTTTGCTTCATATGCACTTCCACATCAGATGCCATTTTGTCAGACTGCCCCACTGCTACCATCTGTCATGTAATGCAATACTGATGGGAAGATTCAACCTCTACTGTGATACCATCAACATCTGTCTCTGATGTTGTAGGCCAAAATAATGAAATGGACACATTAATTTTGAAGCGGCCCTCATACAGATATGGATTAGATATGGATAGATAGATAGATAGATAGATAGATAGATAGATAGATAGATATGTGCATTTATACCTAGATGGAAAGCAGTTTTAAGTATTTAATTTACTTGCTGATTTCCAAAAGCAGCAATAAGATTTATATGCAAGTAATAAACATCTTGTCTCTCTATAGACTTAAGTGGAAATGATTGCTTAGAAGAATCAAGATCATTCTTTCAACTGTAGTACCACTGCTAAGAATTCCTTACTTACTACAAAACCAAACCCCAAAAACTCATTTTTCTACTCTCATAATTTCATGAGCTCTTCTTCCTTTTCTCTTAGGCATTGACTTCATTGCCTTGGTGAAAATACGTTGTTGGTTTTCCCAGGCAAATTGTTATTGTTTTCCAGAATTATCAAACTGCATTACTTTTCTTAGATATGAGAGAGTTCTCTGAGATTCCACTTTATTCTTTCTTTTGTGTCTGAATAGAAGGTAGATAACTGAGATAACGTTCATCACAAAAATGGGGAGTTACGAAAGAGCTTTAGCTTTTTCATGTTATCTCACATCTCATTCTTTGCTGAAGAAGGAATGAAAATGGTCCTGTTGATGGTAAAACAGCAAAATAAGGCTCATGAAGTCTCTCTCTATGGCTGAGTCAAGTCAGTATAATCAATATATTTCTATGTGTAGTCTCTTGGATTTCTCATCTGAAGGTGAGATATTCTGCTGACTCTCCACAGTCTGGGTTCTGTCAGGGAAGATCTCATTACTTTTGAGACCAGTACTTTTTATCATGTTATTTTTGAGAGGAAATGGAGTAGGGGCCTTGTCTCTACAAAAAGTTGATGTGATCAGTAATGTACCAAATAGGGTTAAATTGAAACTTTTACTAAGCAGTACAGAGGTATATATCCTTTTCTCTATTTTATTTATCAAACAAATTAACACTAGCAGTGAAAATTTCACAGAATTTTCTTCAGGAAATGTTTGATAAAATTCACCAGGGAATGAAGAATTCTTTATCATGTATGAGCATAAGTCATTCCATGACTTTCACATGTACCTACAGTCCTGCATTTTCCAGCATTAAATAACTCAAATGATCTCTACATTACTAAGTAACATAGTATGACAAGCAGGACATCACAATTGCTTATTTTATCTCAGTTTTCAAATTTAATTTACTTTTATTCTGTATTAAAACTATCGGGGGTCATCAGTTTATACAGATGACTTCCTTTCTGTGTAAAAGAAAAAAACCAACATCAGGAAATCACTAGGTAAAGGGATATTAGAAAGAGATATTAGAATGTTATTCAGTTTGGCTAATATTATCTGTTCCCTAAAAAAGCCTGTTGAGCTTTATTTCCAGAAAATAGAATGAACGTATTTAAGAGCAGCAAGAGAAATATTACTAGGAAAAGCAGAACAAAATATTTCAGAAACTACTACTACTACTACTACTACTAACCAAGAACTTGAAGTGTTGAAATAATGTTTGGTATCTATAGGTATGCAGCACAGAGACGGTGCAGATCAGTTGCACTGATATTGAAAAGTATAGCAACTCATCTCATAATTTCTTACTCCAAAGAAAAAATCACTCATACAAGCATAGATGAATTATTATAACCTACTTCCCAGCAGTTACTCTGGAGCATGTTTTCAAATGTCTGCTATAATCACACATTTTAAGGTTGGAATTTCCTCTTTGATTACTTTTGAGAACTTTACATTAAACTCCATAGAACAAGTAATCTGCCTGGAAGGCAATGGAATAAATGAGCTTTAAATTATCTTTTGCAAAAATTATTGGAATTTTGCATGTTCCACATCTGAAAGAAAGAATGCATTTGTCCATAGCAAAAAAAAAAAAAAAAAAAAAAAAAGTTTAAATGCATTCTAAAACAAAAAAGAAACAACAAATATACAGGTTTGCTTTTTAAGACATTTAATTCCATCTGTTTAAGAAGAATGCTTTTTTACATTGCAGCTTTTGAATGAAGACTTTCATAATATTTTGAGGAACTTCTTCATTTATAGAAATATCAGCTAAGGCTAGTCAGCCAACAATCTTTCTCTTTTCTCCTGAGTGTACATGAACATTTATTTCCAAGACTTGTTTTACTGAGCTTTAACATTCAAGGAACTTTAGTCCTTTTACTTTTAGGAACAAATGGTTTTATTTATTTATTTATTTGTTAATAAGCTGGCTTTGTTTGCAAAGTCTTGGAATTTCCCCTTTCATGGTGACACTGCTGTTGTTTGGATTATGAACTTCTGCAATGTGTAACTCAACAGAGATTCAGTTTCCAAGAAGAAAAACAGATTGATGAATTGCTGTGATATTTTACTTATGAAGCAAAGTGCATTCCAAACATTTTTCCCATGATAAAAATGTTCTTTTTGCATAAATAGGCTATGTATGCACAATATATATACATGTGTGCATGCGGAATACCCTTGAATTTATCTTTGAAACTATACATTTCTCCCACAACCTGATTCTCTGCATGCAAAAGTTCTCTTGAGTTGTAGTGAACAATATACATCTAAGTGGAGAAGTTACATATATTAAGAAATACATTGTTCCTAATAAGAAACTGTAAACAATTATGAAGTAGAAAAATGTCAAGCATCAAGTCACACCAAATTCTTCCTGCACTGTAATAATTTTCAGAAAACATTGTGTTCTATTACTGTGAAATATTTACATCGGAAGTATGAAATAGGATTTACTGCGACACAATATCCTTTTCTTTTCATCTTCTTCATCAGTATTCTTCCCTGTGGTTTTATGTTCTTTCTTTGAAATACAGTATTATAATTTCATTGAATTTAGAAAGAATATAGGACAGTCGAAAGCATGCCTTTAGACTATAAAATGATAACCACTTCTCAACACTTTACATCTCCGTCCACCTAGATAAGTTTTCTATAAGGTTTACTTGTGGTAAAAATGAGACAGATCAATATGGTAGGGGATACGGACTCTGTATCTGAATATTTTTGAATATGTTTCTGTAACTAGTTAACACTTGAATAGTTCAAATGTGTTGTCAGATATTTAGCTCATATTTTTACATGTTGCTACACACTTGAGACTTTGAATGATGGAATTATTTTTGTTTTCAACTATAGATTGAGAATTTATTTAATGCACCAATGTATTTTATAAAAACAGACAAAATCACTCCATTACTACAAAATCACAAATGCAGTTAGAATGCAAAACTACAGAAGGATTAGCTAATGCATTCTTGTTAGAAAGCACTGTTGATACAGAGTAACATTAAAAGAAGAAAAACATATTTTAAAAATCATATAGAACGTAATTTAAATAATGTCAGCCAATATATGTCTTTTTAAGAGCAAGATATTAGTAATTTTAATATACTTTTCTCATAACTGATTTCATAATTCATTAATTATTTTCTAAGAATATGCGAGCATTCAAAGTATGTGTGGATTTATTTCCTGTAACTTTAATAAGACTACTATTTGTTTTACTAAACTAAAAATTTATGAGACTGAACTGTTTCTATTAGCAACAATAATATGACTATTATCAGTTTCCTCCTCTTTCTCTGTCATAATACTTACATGCCAGGATGGATTTCTATAATTTACTTAGTTTAGGTGCCTTGCTAAGACATGATGTGAATATAACTTATAGGTGTTGTTGTAAGCAAGTTGCTTATGAGTATCTGGTTAAATGTGAGGGTTTTATGCGCACAGGGAAGAAGTACAACTACTATAATACACGAGGAACAAAGAATTTATCCAGTAAGAATTTTAATACTATTTTCTTGTTGTTTAAATAAGTTATTTACGTAATAAATTTATTCATTGATGGGTTAAAGCTAATTTTATATATGGCCCTCATGACATGGAAATTACTGCTTTTATTTCCTTTACAATTTGATACAATTCTTTTCCAAAAGAAGAATGTGGTCTCCATATATTTCCATGTAGCAATAGCTATTCATTTTTTTTTCCCCCACATGTTTAAATTTTAAAGATTATTACGGACATTTTTTTTATAATAAATATATTCTCCATTCATTTCCTTGAACTGCTTCACTTTCTGCCTTCATATTGCTACTACTTGTTTTTTCTTCTCCGTATGACAAAGTGTACTGGCTCCATAAATTTAGTTTCATTCTTGTGAAAAGTCATTGGTTGTTAGGATTCCAATTGAAGGACAATCTAAACACTTAGGGGAGGTAGAGATCTTTGTTATCAGTGACTCCTTTGCACAGTCCTTACAAATAACTTGGCCACAGAGAAGGAAAACTCAGAGCCGAGGTTTATATCTTCAGGTACAAAAAAGAACAAAATTTAAACTAAACTAAATCAAATCAAAACACACCAGAACTTGTTCCAGAAACCGTACACCAATGAAAGCCAAGATTCTGTGACTGTAACTACTAGGTACAAGACATGAAAAACTACTTTCAGAACCCACTGAAATTCATGAGGATGTTTGCAATTAACATCTGTATGTAGTATCAGACCATTATTTTTCTGGTTAGCCACAGAATATTAGAAACTAAAATAATGGTAGCCATATTTAAGGAAAAGTGGCTTGAGGTATTTTTTCAACAAGAATGTAATATTTCATTATCACCTTCCTTCTTCCTTTTGATGCTGCTGTAGCTGGTCTCTTCTCATCCAAACTCAAGTATTTTCAACTTAAAATACTAAAACTAGCTGTTTTTCACAGGCATAAAAGATCATGATACCAAGATACCACAGTAAATGTAGGTCTTCTCAAATTATGTGCTTTCAGTTGGTAATTCTGGGTGGTAATGCTGTTCCTAGTGATATAGAGTTGCAAGAAAGTTGCACTGAAGAGTAGTAGTAAAAAGTATAGGGCAAAACCAAAGAAATTTTCTCCCTGCTCTTGCCTTTGAGCTTGGCACAGCCACTTTCTTCCATCCACATTTCCTGCTCTGTTCCAGGCATTCCACAGCAACTCAATCCCCAGTGCTTCATTATGTTGTAATAATCTCTCTGAATTATATATATTACTCGAAAAATTGCTGTGGGGGTGTTGGAGATAAGAGGATGAAAAATGGAGCAGACTGACATATATGCCAGGATATTTTTGACTGAAAATTTCACAGATCCTAAATGGTAATGTGTATTTCCAGGAACTGCATCTTTTCATGTTACATTATTTTTGCTATTCTGCATCTTGAGTACAGCAGACTGTTTGTAGGTCTCAAATATTTGTTTTCAAAGTTCTGGCTAAAAACAGTATAGTAAATTAGTAGGAACATATGAAGAAGCTGAGAATAGGCAGGATATAAAATATTTTGCCATAGGAATTCTGTATTTGAATATTACATACTTTCCTTTTCATATATGTGTAGTTAGCTCTAGTGACTCAGTTTACATTTTGGCTTCATGTGTCGTGTCAAGTTTAGCTTGGCTCTGCAATGAAAGATTTTTGTTTACCAGAATCTAATGGTAACTTTTCCATAAAAGTAATTCCCATGAAGATATTTTAATGAAAACTTAATGTGTTTTACATAGTTCTCTGATATTTCTTTGGGTGAAAAATACAGATTATTCATAGTAATAGACAATTAAAAATACACCTAGAAAGCTGTCTGTATAGAAAAGAGAAAAATAGAGTATAAAATATCTGGCATGATCCAAATGTCCACATTGCTTTTAAATCTAGTTACCTTTTCTTCCATTTATTCTATGAAGATAATAAAGAAAAAGGTAAACGTAAAGGTAATTTTGCAAAAGAGGCTTATTATGTAAGAACAAATAATGTATAAATGTGACTCATTACTGTCTAGATTTGCACATCTGTGTGTGATCCATAGCAGCACTGCAAAATAAGAAATACAAATGAACCTTGCAAACATTCTGTTGAACTCTACAGATCACCTAAAATGTAAATCATACTGAACTCATGGATTTTGTATTTGGAAAAAATGTTTGTGAAAAAAAATAACAAATTGCAACTTGTACTTACTGTTTTCTTAAAAAAATACAACACCATACAGCACAACAGCAATGCAATACAAATATTTTCTTGTTCAATGGTGTATTGAGCAATGGTCATTTATGAAAGATGGTTTCTTATCCAATATTTTTGCTTTAATCTAATACTATTTCTTCTATACTGATGTGTCTGTTTTCCAAATTGTCCTATGAACATAAATCAAATAAAGACATAATATTGCAGCTGTTTTACTAAAAACAAAAGAAATTTTTGTCAAGTTGCTCTTTTCTGTATCTGTAAAACACTGTGAGACGGTCTTGTAAACAGAGATAGGAACACACATAGCAAAGGGGAAAGAAATAGAACTATCTCACTCTTTTTATACAAAAATTTGCAAGTCAGTGTCAAAATCTATGTCCTCCTCTTTCCAGCTGTCAACTTCGTGATTGACTGTCAGTGGAAAATAAAAACAAAATCAGCAACAAAAACTTCTCATCTTCCATGAATCATTCTTCTTTGACTTAGTCTGCAACACATTCTAATCTTGTCTTTCTCTATTTCTCAACTAAAAGTATGCTTCTCTGTCTACACGCCCTACAGACAGCATGAGACCTTACTTCTGATATCAACTAATGATCATGACCAGATCACAAAACTTTTCTGTCTAGAATATTAATACTGTGTAACCATTCATATTTAAGCGGTGTCAGCTGGATGTATATTTTGCCAAATAAGCATGCATCATTTTATATTTCACATGACACAACAGTGTGAAGGTATAATAAATAGAAATATCATTGCTCCACCATAGTTCACTGTTTTCAACTTTAATACCCATAGTCAGTAAAAGATTCAGAAAAGAACAGAGGGATGCTCCATTTTATAAGTTCTAGATGAGGTCTCACTACTGGCAGCTTCAGAGCAATCAGAGATCACAGTGCTGACCAAACAGACTGGTTTGCTTGCTCCTAGAGGTTAGTGTAGAATTGGAGATTATGTTTGGGAAGGCCAAAGGATGTATGACTGTTTCCACTATGCAAAATATGTTTGCAAGAACTTGCAAGCAGAGACATCGTTTCTTCTTTCCTAGATATCCTACACTTGTGAAACTAGAACAAAAGACTGCCTTGTCCAATTGCTCATACTTCTAATAAAGGATAAGTGGGGAAGATTTTTCTGTAATCTGTGATACACTTTTCCTGGTATGAGAAGTAATAAGGCAGACAAGCAATTCAGGTGTTACTCTAGATATAGATACAACACATCTTGATAGAGCTTATGATAGAACTTATGACAGAGACAGAAAAAAATAGCAAATTAGTAAAACCAAACTCATACCAAATAATCAAAGTCATCTGTGGATATCCAATAGTATGTGTGAGTGAGTAGAGAGAAAAGGAGAGAAGGAAATGGAACATAGTAGAGTGGACGAGTGTGAACAGGAGGAGAAGCAACTGTATCAGGAGCTGATGGGAACTGATGTGGATTTATCTACACTGTCTTGAGGAAATGTGATATGTTTTCAAGGCAGTGTGGTGATAAAGTTGACACTTTATCATTACATTTTAAAAAGTTTCATTTTAAAAAAGACTTTTGTGAAGGAACATGTATAAGATACAGAAGACAAAGATGATAAAGGAAAAGGAAGAAAAATGAAAGAGGATGAAAAGTTAGGCAGTGCAGATATAAAAGAGGAATTTTTGTTTGGAAAGTGAATACTTACAATTGCGCATGAACTTTTTCTATTGAGAGAGCTTGGAAAACTTACAGGTTTGCTGTGCCAATCACGTCATCACTAGTTTTTCAGTGATGTCCTCCAAAGATGAAATGTTCAAATATCAGACCCTCTGTAGCTGATCTTCCTTGATACAACAGAGAGCACGGTTCATTTTGGCATTCATTCATTCATTCATCACAAATATTACATTGGAGAAAGTACAATTTAGTTGCAAAGAAAAAAATGCTATCACAGTACTGTGATTGATGCTCTGTCCCTGCAGATTTTCAAGGTGAGGCTGGATAAGGCCCGAGGCAACCTGATCTGACTGTGGATGTCCCTATTCATTTCAGGGGAGTTGGACTAGATGGCCTTCAAAAGTTTCTTCCAACACAAAGGGTTCTATAATTCTATTCTTTGCCTTTCTAGGAAGAAAGGCAAAGTTAAAAGCACCTGGGGAAGATCATCTCTTAGTTGAAGTCATTTCCAGATTACTGCTTTTCTTTGCCAATATTTTATTGCATATGGAAAGCAACTGAGGCATAAACTTGTTAGCTAATTCTATCTGGGCCTATCCTAAAGCAAGGCAGTTTAAAAACACTTTTATTCTACCATTTCTTCATACTTTCTTATCAAACAGGCCATAAGAAACACAGAACCAGAAAAATACATATATACAAGGAGAAAAAAAAGATGAACACGTAGCAAAACTTCCTAAATGCTGTCATGCTCTATAGATGTTCTTTATGTAAACTCTCCAACAGTGAGTAATCTGTAGTATACATGCACAGATCAGAATAAGAAATGCTTAAGCTGGACTTCATCCACCTTTATTCTGTTGTTCAGCTCTTTCTAGTGCCTATCTTGAGTACCTGTAAAAGACCTATGTCAAACCTTACAGTAGCTAGCTAGCAAATGTAATCATGTTGGCTCTGAGGAAAGGACAAAAAAAGAATAATTTTAGATATGGAGTTCAGTACCACTTACAGAAGTTGTTTTTATTTTGTGACTTGGTATCCAAATCTCACAAATCTGGACCCTTATTTCTGTGTATATTCATCCATACATAGTAGCTAAGCAGTGATCCTGGTGGTGTTCTACACTGGATGAAGTATGATAAAATAATAACTATGTACTAGTTATGTAAAAGATACACCTGACTGAATATAAAACAACTATTGAATTTGCTGTCAAAGAATGGTTTTGTTTTCTACAGCTGGGAGTGACTTCTGTACTCCTTTGAGTGCCAGTTCCTTATTATTATTTCAGTTATGAGGTGTTTGAAGATTCACTTTGTTGCTATTTCTCCCTTGTTTGGATTAAAAATATTCAGCAAGGCATTGTCAGCTTCTGCAATTTTAATGAAGCAGAGGAAGAAGCTGCACTGCAATGGCTACAGCTCTTCTCTCTCTCCTTTCCAAAGCAGGGGAAAAAAAAAAAAAGAAATTAATTATATGTACTTTTTACTGAGTAGTTTGTTTATAGGTTTTTTGTTTTGTTTTGTTTTGTTTTGTTGGTTTTTTTTTGTTTTTTTTTCAGCTGACCACCATAGCAAAACAGAACTTTAATGAATATTGAAAGGGGAAACTATTACTTGACTTCACCAATTGACTACAGTATTCTGAGAACAGTAGTCAATGTGTTTATGTATGTATGTATGTATGTATGTATGTATGTATTGATTGATTTTTATTTGACTTTAATTTTACACTAACAAGCACTGGAAACTCTCTCCTCGTCTTTTGGATCTATTTAAATCACTTTACATATTCTTCAAGCTCTCAGCTTGCCAAAAATGATTTTGGTTGTGAATGGCTGTGGATCCCTGACAGAGTCCAATACTTTCTAACCAGGTCCTTTTAGGTATTTCACATGGGGTTGATTTAGTGTTTAATGCCAAGTTTACTTATCTGGAGATATGTGATGCCAAAACAGATTTTTATTTGACGGATTGATACTTCAACATACTGAAATCACAATATGTGTGTGTTTAAAATTTCAATATGCAGTCAAATCACAATACATAAATAGTTCTCATTACTGGTGTATATACAATCACTATCACAGTGTTGGGCTTCCCAGACAGTCAGGAAGCAATACATAGGCTGAAGTTAAAACTCATTATACTCTTCACATCTCTTCTGTTGTTTAGTTCTTATATTTTATGTTGGCCTCAGCTATGTATGCAACTCTTTCATGCTCATCTGTGTGGATAGGAAGTTCTTTTACACTCTTTTAATTAACTCAAGAAAAAAAATGTTTACACAACCAGTTGATCAACTTAACTGAAACTACCATTTATATAAAGCAAAGGCCAATGGCCTTGAGATAAGTTCAGTTTTCTTGGTGATGACTGTGGCCAGACACTCTCTGTATTCCCCCCTATGCTTCATGAGCATATGATCCTTGCCTATCTCCTTCAATCTCCTTACATCACCAGGGCTTATTGATAGGACACAATTCTATTTCTCATTTTTTACACTGAGAAAGAACTTCCATTTTGAAACATCAGTTTTATTGAAAAACTTAAAATCAGAAAATTTTGCTTTGTTCCAATCAGGTGAAACAGTTCAGCTCACTTGAAATAATTTCCTACTATCAGGCTTACTAGGCCAGATGATCTGTTGTATGCCAGCCATGTTCCAGCTGAGAAAACTGGATATAAATATAAACTGGATATAAATATAAACTGGCATTTATATTAAAAAAAAAAAAAAAAAGAAAAAAAGGAAAAAAAAAGAGAAAAAAGTTTATCATCCCAACATTTTATATCCAGAACTAATAAGTGAATAAAACAATAAAAGGATATGAAAACTGAAAAGCTTTATTATTCAAACATCTCATTTCCAGAACTATATGAACTATCTACTTCCAAATCTGTAATTGGGTGTTGTTGTCCTCACTCTCTGCAGTGGGTCTTGCTGTAGGATGCTGGCCCCTCACCTGCATCAGCTCTGCAAGAGCTGTCGGAGCACGTTGGGCACTGAAGGTCTACCCAGGGCCACCAGTCAGGTGGTGTCAGCACAGCCATGGCAAGGCATTGGCTGAGGCAAAGCAGCTGCTCTGGTGCCTGTGGGTGTGAGGGAAGCTTCAACTGTGCTGGGCCAAGTGTAAAAGCAGGTGCCATGAAGAGCAGAGTGTTGTGAGGTGGAAGAGCAGAAGTGACAGTTACGTTGCAGTTTTCACACATGAAGCTGAAAAGGCTCCTGTTGCAGACGGCTATCTCTCATCTCCTGTCTCAGTCTGACCAAGTTTGTACTCTCTCAACCATCTCTACAAGGAGTCACTCTTCGCCCTGCCAGTAAGACAGCAAAATCCCACAGAGCTGTTGGGGGTTCGCTGGGAGATGCTCAGATGTCACCATGGCACCCTCGTGTTACTGAAGTGACATCTTCACGTGGTACCCAGGGCCCGGCTGGTGCAGCAGTGAGAGCAGGCATTGCTGACCCAAACTTGTTATCCAGAAACTGAACTTCTCAGGATGACATCGGTGTTGAAATTATATGTTTATCTCGTAACAATGCCGAAAGACCATGGCCAATTAGTGTTATGAGCTTTTTGTCATTTCTATTTTTAAAATAGTAGTGCAACTTTAGCCAAAGTTGAGACTGATATGCAGAAGTCCAGACTACTTCCGGAAATTTTATTTTATCAATTGTCCTTTTATACACCAAAAGGAAAGAGACCTTCAGTTTTCTCAGCTAATTCTTCCCTCAGACTTACAACCCTAAATGATCCCATGATGGGAGAAATGGAAAAATTGTCAGTAAAAATATAAGAGGAATGTACTGATTTTACACTCTAAGCAAGAAATGAAAAATGAAAGATAAGTAGATTATAGTGGAAGACCAGATTAATTGATGGGTGATGAGAGAGAAAATAATATAAGGCCAAGTTACTAAATTGGTTCTAAGCAGATCTGGAGGAGGAAGATTTGAATCCAAAGCAAAACTCTCTTGTCTAAAATTGGGATAGTGACCATCATATATGCTAACAGTGGACTGACATAACTTCAGAAAAAACACTGTGTACTTTTTAAAATTCAAATTAGCAGGAGAGGAAATAACTTGGCTTTATTTGAACATGTCTGACTTAATATTGTCTACATTTTCACTGAGGAATATAGGGCATTGGGAAATCTGTAGGCGGGAAAGAACTATAGCAAACCAAAAACCCTTGGGGAAAAAAAACCAAAAAAACAAAAAAAAAAAACATGAAAAAATTACATAAATGCTTGGAAATAAAATAAAAAGCCTGAACTAAAATCTATTGAAAGCAACACAAATATTTCAGTTAACTTCATGGATCTAATTTGTGATCTTTAAGAACAAAAAACAGGAGTCTCATGATTCATCCTTAATTACCCCAAATATTCATTTAATGAAATCCTAATTCAAGTGAGGTCAATGAAGCATTGCTATTGATTTACAAGAAGCCAGGATCTCTGCCAGGATGACATGAAGTAGAACTAGTTGAAGATTCTTCTCTTGTCCAAACAACAGGTATCAATGCTGGTATTTAATTATCATACAGACTGAAATAATCAGTCAAGAGTAACAAGAATATCCTATAAGCTGCCCTTATTTTTTAATTTTAGAACAATATTGCTGTATTTAAATTCTGATAATTAGAGCATGAATATCATATTATACTATTGTTCGTTGTCAAAGTAATACAATCTGCTATTTGTGTAGTCACGTAGTCTTTAAAAAGCGCTTTTTTTATCTATTAGAAAGCACTGACTGGAAAAAACATTCTTAAGAGCAGCCTACTTTCTTTTTCCCTAATCAGCTTGGGAAGTGAATAAATAATTAAATAAATAAATTATTTGTCTATGCTTACAGACTAACAAAAAACATTTGAATGTAGATTCAAAACTGTGAATCTTGCAGTTATACTCCTGAGTTGTAGGTTTAAATTAGCAAATGAGGCTTCAAAACTGTAGATGACAAATGTGTGTGAAAACAACGCTTCCACTAGACTAGCTAAACCAAAGTATGAAGTAAGTCTTCAAATATTTCAGTCAAAATTTATCTTCAATTTTTCAAGTGTTATGATAGGGAAAAAAATTACACTGTTCTTCAAAACATTTCTGATTACTATGAAGTTAGATACAGTGTGCAAAACGTAATATTCCCTTACATGTGGAAAAAAAAAGTTGCAAAAATGTTGTAAACTTAACAAACCAAAAGCTCAGTCCCTTTTCCAGCTTCTTTATTGTTCCAAAAATTGTGCTAAGCAGTCAGAAAGCCATCTTATGTTCTTAACAGACAGATAAAGCAGGTGTAACATGGCTCTTTCTGGTTACTTGTAGCAAAACCATTCTTATAATGCCAGAGCAAAGCATTCAGATGAAAAGTCAATATATCATTTAAAACAGCATTACACCTAAGAGCCCAAGAGACATGGCTATCTGAAGACAATTGAAAAACATTGTAATTTTCGCCAATGGGAATTCAAGATTAACATGTGTTTTGATTAATTCTGATTTTTAAAAATATTTAAATAGTGGAACAATAAATTCCATTCCATCTGTCTCCTCTCTAATATCCTACGTGCTTTGTTTTACGTATTTGTCATGATTCACAAGTATTCTGGGAAACTAACATTAGATTTGTCTGAATTCTCACCAGTGTTGAATATATTTGGAGTGGATAACATGCTGGAGTAAATGGCAGGTCAGAAGCGCAAATTATAGATAACATCAACCCAAGCTCAACCTACATCTGGATGGTGGATTGTCACAAGCGGTATGCCCCAAGGCTCAATTCTGTAAGCTCTCCTTTTCAACATTCTCATCAATGATCTGAGTATAGGGCTGTTGTACAAGTTTGCTGATGATGCTGAACTGGGAGGTGCTATTGGCTCACTGGATGGATGAGAGTACTTGCAGAGGATTTAAATAGATTGGAGAAATGGGCAATTAGAATCAGAATGAAATTCAGCAAAGGAAAGTATCCAGCACAGAGCAATTCTGCACGCAGGTACAGACTGACAGAAGAGACAGCAGAAAGGGATCTTGAGGTGGTGGTGGTGATATCATGTTCAGCGTGACCCAGCAGTGTGTCTGGGCAGCATGAGGGTGAAACGCATTTTGGGGTGCACTAAACACACTATAACCAAAAAAGATGATTCTTCCACTCTATTTATAACTAGTAGACTCGCCTTCAATACTGTACTGAGTTCTGGGATCCATAATATAAGAATACTAAGGCACTAGACTGCAGTTTTTATTAGACTACTGATGTTGTTCCAACTAACTTAAAAAAAAAAAATGACAAAACAAACCAAAAAACAACAAACATGGTTTTGATTCTATCTACTAGAAAAAAGTCAAGAGCAACAGAAGTTTGTATTAACATTTCACAATCAGTACAGTTTTATTTAATTTAGCAGCAAGTGATGTGACCTTTAATTGCTGGGCAGGTTACCACTATCTTCATTCTACATTTCTTATTGCAGGTATGGTCTAAGAAAACCTCTAATACATATCAGAGGTGAATACAGCTACATTTCAAGTTGAACAGTTTCTTTGTTTTTCTTCCACGATGGGAAAATGTCTTTGAAAATGTACTAACATTTATTGCAACAATAAATCTATTTGACAGTGGTTAAAGGAATTAAGAAATCTCCTTGGGGCCAGGCTCTTTTCTACATAGGGATAGTTAAATAAGTGAGAAGCTTCATTTTATTTCTCCATAGCTTTCAGAAAATCATAATTTTCACTTTCAGAACAGTGAGGGCCCAGAAAAAATTAAGACATATGAGTCCCTTGTTCTGCTTTGCATAACAATCTTTCAGTATAGTAAGGTTCTTTTGTCAGTACATAAGAACTAAATTTAATTACAACTACACAAGCATATGTTTAAAATGTTATGATCTTTACCTTAACAAAGGCAGATATTGCTAAATAATACAAGGAATTTTTTCAGACAGTTATCTTCATAATGCTTATTTGATAGAGTCTGTCAATTTCAAGAGGAAAATTGTAAGCTGAACTTCTGCAGTCCTTTTGCTCGTATTTTTTTTTTTCCCACCATAATCAGTAATAGTTTACATTCAACAAAGACTGTGATCAACATTCACATGCCATTAAACCTGCATGTGATGCACTCATCCTGAGTACTGAATTTCAATCCATTACTGTTGCTACTTTATCCTCTACTTGTATCCTTGCCCATAGCCAAAAAGAACAGAAGTTCTGCACTGAAGCAGTTTCTTATCTTTCCCTATCTGTGGCAGGGTAGGAAAAAACCCAATTTCCTTGAGTCTGCCTGTAGCCAAACCAACTGTACTCACATACATAAATGTTCTTAAATAAGTAGGTCAAATGTTACATTCTCCCAATTTCTTTCATGCTTCCTCCCATATCAATAAAAATAATTGTAATGTATGGGATCTTTCAAACAAATAGATGTGAAACAATGGCAACTAAAGGCAGAAGCAATGCTGTGGTAAGCAAGAGATAGGCTGTTACACATGAAGAATTTGTTAAGAAAATCTGAAAGCAGCAAAGCACTAAACAGGCATCACATAGTGTTGCAGTTTCTTTTGCATTGTGAACATTTAAGTATTATCAATTGGCTCTTAATAACATCATTTAGAAACAAATACACAACATGAAGAAGCCTGACAGAAGAAAGGTGGAAAAAAAACACTGAAGATCCACTTACAAGTTAATCTAATGTGTAAATTGCATTGATTAGTTAGCTAAATCAGTCAGCAGAACAATGTGTTCTCTGACTGATATGGTCTGGAATCTTACTTCTTGGCAGTTATTTTCTGGCAGCTGCAATTGTTGGAGTAACAGATCTTGGACCCTGAAGGTCTGGACAGACCACAGGTGTTCCCCATTGCTTTCAGACTAATGAGATAGTCATGTTGGAAGAGATTCTCCTTCATGAGCAATGAGTGTTCCAGGGTTAATTTGCATATAAAATATGTTCTTCATTAGTTCCTTTCTTATCTATATTTCTTGATATTGAAATAAAAAATGTTCATTTGTGCATAAGTTTTGATTAATGAGAATACCAACACAGTTTAAAATTGGAATAGCATTGTGCCACCAGTCCTGCAGGGAAAATTTGAGATATAAGAGTTTCTTTAGATTATCATGGTCCTGTGGCTGACCACAGTTTGGGGCAGCTAAACAGATGCTTTGGACTTTGATGTTTCAAACAGATTTTTACCCCAGATTTGCTGCTTGCCACACGTAACAATTGTAAGTTTCCACACATCTTCTCTCTAAAAATTGTGAAGAATAGCCTGTGCGGTCTGCTGACAACTACAAGAAAGGCAAAATTCAGAATCACTGGTAATTTGCAGTTATCACGACACACATATTTAAAATACAATGATGAAAATCCACTGCAACCAGACTAGGACTTAAAGTATTCTGGGGCACAAAGGAACCTGCACAGCTCCTGTTCAGTTAGTAAAGACACCATATTTAGGGTACAACACAAAACTTGACATTTTGCTGTATTAGTAAGAGACAGATACTAATGAATATTCCTGTGTGAGCTTATTCCACCTCACCAAACAAAAATCACCATGTCATAGCCATGATGTTATGTGAGGAGGGTTAAAAAAACAGAATGGTTTAGTTAAACAAACAGATTTAAGGGTGGGACAGGAACTTTACAATCGGAATAGAGACTGCTATTCTATTTCCAGATGTCTTTTTAGTGATAGAAGAAGAGGCCTGATCTGTGTGTTCAACAGTATTTTTAGGCAAAAATAAATAAATAAATAAAAAAAGAAGTCACAACTGCTTTCCCATGGGAGGTAAGTTAATCCCCTTTCAGATCCTCTGAACAGCTAAAAAATTCCAAATTTGTTCTTCAGAAATATTTTGTTTTAAATGTAAATAAATAAATAAAAGTATTCCTGTTTGGCTTCAGCTATCAGGAGTGGAATTTGGGGGAAAAATGCTACTTGGATGTATAAGGCAAATCATTTTACATATGTTTCAGTACCTCTAACATGGATATCATTATCTTTCACTTCATCTAGACACATTTATGTGAAGGAAAATGTTTCTGTGTCAGTTAGACGCTCTACATTAAACAGACCTCTCATATTAATGATGATCTACAGGTATTATGGAGTCTTAATGTCAGTGCTGAAAATCATAGCTCCTAATCCCAACTCACCTAAAATCAAGTGAAACAATGTTGTGGACAACACTGGTTAATGTGACTGCAAAATCTTCACAGATGTTATTGACAATTTCCTCTTTTCTGAAAATTCTGTCAGACAGAAGGAGGGATACAGAAGATTTTGGAGAATATTACAGATCTCCATACAACATAAAAATATTGTAGGCTGGTATTTTGGGGGTAAACTACTCCTTAATTTATTAATTGACTTGAACATTTGCCTTATCTAGTTCACTTCTGTTACGATTTATCAATAATTTAATAAAATATATTTATAAATTCTCAAAAAAACTGAAGCAAAAAATGTGGATTTATCCTCATTTCTTTCTCTTCTTTGCACCTCATTACCCTTTTTGCATATTGACTTCCGCAATGCTCTGATTTTAACTAATTGAACTTATTGAATCTAGAACTTATACAGCTACTGGAATTAATATTATCATGTGCCTCTTATAATCGCATATTGAGAAGAAGCTCTTTTATTTAAAACACTGTTTTACAGCATCTTGTTTATCTCTTTATGAGATGTTTTTCCAAATAAAGCAAACACTATATTATATAAACTACTTTTATAGACAATTTTTGTTGCTACACCCTGATGGGAGTTAACTGCAAAAAAATTCCTGGAAGACAGCACTTGTTGTTTCAAATGCACTTCCAGAGAATGAATAGTCAAGGGAGACACAGTGCTCATTACCTCATGCAGTATTCAGCTGAATATGGAATGAGCACTTAGCAATACATGAATTTCCCACTAGTTGCAACATTTCAACCTGTTCTTTGCTTTGCATTTAGGCAGAACAGTATTTCAAATGATAGTACAATCAGTGCCAAAGAAAAATTCCATGTGAGGCAAAGCAACTGTTTATCTAGATCATGTGCAGATCAGAAAATCTTTCTGGCCTAGAAAAGTTCTTCTATTTTGAATTTCAGTGTAATCTGTACATTCCATCACATCACTAATGGCAAGTATTCTGGAGCTGCCCATAGCAGAGGCATAGAAGATAACAAGTTGTTAATATCTGCAAATTCCTAAACAGTGTCCTTGTAACAATTCTTTGTTATCATGACAGAATTTTGACTTGCGTATTACTGCCGTGTGAAAGGTCATTTTTGTAGATTTATCTGTTCTCCTTTTCAGAGACCTACTCAAATGGGATATCTTGCAGAGTGCTGTTTGTTTATTGGTAAATATGCTTCATTTCAAATTTATCAGTCACTTATACTTATGTTTGATGAAATACTCAGAGCTTAAAGCATGAAATTAACAAAAATGCATTTACTCAGGCTGCTCTGAGGTAAAATCACACTGTCTGAAGACTTGAGAAGACCTCAGACTGAATGCATTTTATAAAGAGACTGCACTGCTTAGAAATTTAGATTCTATGTGCTGAAGATAAAGTTTAGGATTGTAAAAAAATTTTTGAATTATCATTGAGCACTTTTAAACATTTCCTCACTTATCACATTCTGAGTGGCTTAACTGATAAAAATCGCAAGTGTCACTCTGTCACTCCAGCATCATTCAACTTTAAAAAATATATAATCAAGTTACCTATGATCTCAGTTGGTTTCAGCATGGGTCTGTCTTCGTCTGTTGAAGTACCGAATGGAGAAGTTACACAATTACAAAAGTATTACACCAAGAACAGACTGCATATCATAAATTTCCTCCAGAAATGGTGTTCCTCACAATCTGACTAGCTAAACATCAGATTGTGTGGAAAAATATTTCTTTCACCTCAAATGACAACAGATTGCATGTTCATCTATAAAAGATCTGTCTGGAGGATTGAAATGAAAGTGAGCAGTTTCCTAGCAGTAGCATAATAACAGCAGAGAAACAGTGATGGAATGAGGAGGCAAAAGAGAACAAAAGAGAGTTAAAGCTCTCTTTTTCTTAAAAGTGTTTATTTTTATTTTCTAAGAAAGAAACATATGAAGCAAAGGATCATAAACACTAGCCTCCTAGTAGGGAAGAGAAAGAATCCATACAATTTTGGAGAATATTTCCATCCCACTGTACTATAAATTGAAAATAGATGAACTAAATTATATGAAAAATATGAATGTGATTTTATTTCAGTGAGAGTCATAAGCATAAAGGTAGAATTCTAGTGTCTCTAATATAAAAAATAATCCTGCATTTATTATACTATTGTTACTCTAGAAAAACTGAATTTGTTGTCTGTCAGTAAAATGTAACAATTTAAACATAGCAGCAATTTTTATTAACTACAGCATTAATTCCAGTACAGTAAATTAATTCTGGAATGAAGTACTTTTTTGCTTTTCTAGGCCAAAGTTAATCTGAAGCAGCTAGAACTGCAGAAGAATAGACTGAGAGCAGAACAGATAGAAGTGAATGCCTAGTTAGCCAAACATCACTATCAAAAAATATGTTCTTAGTGGAATTTGGGCCTGATTTATGATGCAAGGTCCCACAACATGCTACAAAGTAAAGGACAAAAATACTATAACGGTCAACTCATACATTGTCTTGCCAGAAATAAGGAGTTCTGTTTAAATATAACATATGTTGATTTTGCTCTTTTCCACACATCCTAGTGAGTGTTCAATTTACATACAAATAATCTGTAATAGTGGAGAGGAGCACTGGCACTGCAATAGTCAGTTTTAATCTTAAAATAGTCCTAGAGGAGAAGTTCTGGGCAAATGCTGACTTTGCATTTTGGCTAGGACACATGCACATTCCTCTCCTTGACATTAAGCAGATGGAAATTATATCCAATGTCTTTTAGCTGCATGAATGGAAATAATACCGGATAGGCTGTGAGCCTAAATTGAACTGATAGAGTTATTCAGAGTTTTCTTTGAAACCTACTCTTAAGCAACAGTAACTATTTTTTTCCTAAAAATGTTATTCCTGATCTGATTACTTTAATACATTTTTCTTAGATTTTCTTGTCCTTCTCCTTTTATTTCCTCCACCAATATCATATCATGTGTCTCTTGCAAAAATGAGAGGAGATCATATTATCTTTTGAGTAGATGCAAATATTTTTGTTATGTAGTGTAGCATGGCTTTGTTAGGCTTCTTTGGCTCTTTGAACAACATAACAGAAGAAGCATCAGAGTTCTGAGTGGATGGCAATAGAGAGTAGAGTTTGGTTTATTTTTATAACTACCTTCTTTAAACTGCAAAACACATCATAATAACTCACAAACATATGAAGTCTGATATAGACAAGGGTGCATTTTAAGTGATATAGGTTTCTAAAGTAAACATCACAAACATTTAGATTGCCTGCTCAGTTTCTCATCATTACTGGCCTCTAATTTCTAACTTATGCCAGCTGAATGATTTTAAGTTTGGTGATGTTTTTTACCCGTTACATGTGTTTAGTAACAGAAATAGAATACGTTCTTTTCAGAGCTGATACAATCTGGGTCACATTGTCCCACACCATATCTACCATGCTCTTGGTATTGTCTTGATTTACATCAGGGTAAAATGTCAGAAATCACTGCTCTGTCAGCTATCCCCATTCAATTCAGAAGCAGAATATATCCAGAAGTAAGCAGAAGCCATGCTGGAACAGTTATTTCAGTTTAGGTGTTCAGTAGTCCAAAACTGTGGAGTGTATGCATGAGCATCTCAACACATTCTGACACTTTGCCTACTTCATAATGCTATTAAAAACAACACATCAGTACTGAAAGTTGTCCCTTGTGAAATATCTGTTACCTGCATGTGGATTACAGTGGTCTGGTAACTAGCAGACACTGAGGACATTAGACCTTTGGAAGAAGGCACTAATCATTGAAATTTAAAATTAGTTATATAAAGAAATGGACAGCTTGCTATGTAGGATCTAGACGGGACTAGCTCTGCTGCAATTCAAGAACTCTAGCTCCGTCTTTGACTTTCAAAGTACGGATTTCAATGGCACTCTTTTTGTTAACTGTGAAGCATGCTTATATCCAGATATACTTAAAAGTAAACAAAGTTTAAAAGCTGTCAGTACAAACAACTGGAAAAGTTGTTGGGTACCATTTTTTCACTGTGCATCGGATACCACTCAGTGCAGCTTTTAAAAATCTGATAGATTTAAAAAACCTGAATTTTAAAATAATGGCCACTTTCAGAGTTCCAAAACTCATGATTTAAAAAAAAAAGTGTTAAAGAGTCTGTAATTTCAGTTTCAGAAATATGTTTGATGTAGTCTTAATAACTTTATATATATATATATATTTTTTTTTTTTTTTGAGTGCCATAGAATAAAAAGGTGTACAATAGAACAGAAAAGGAAGAATGCCACAGGCCTATTTTTTAAACATGGCTTTTTAACAATTTAACAAGCAGTTATTAAGCTATGATTATTTCTGAATTATGACTGAAGAAAATGCACTCAGAAAGTTCTGCTATTCTCGTTTGTCTTCTCATTTTAAATTCAAACACAAGATTTGTTCCTTCATTACTTTACACTTCACTAGAATCAAATCAAGTTTTGCTGAATTATTTTTCTGTATTAAATTTTCTTTCTCCTTTTTATTTCCATTTGAAATGCTCTCTTCCAATGTTGTCTGTGTGCATTACATAGTACATGATCATTGTTATCCTCTTTCTCTTGAGCACTTTTTTTTTCTCTTTTGCAGTGTTGAAGTCTTTACAAAAAGCACTGAACTGGGAATCTTTCAGAACTTCTGTTTAATTGTAGAAGACATGCCAATTCAGGATGCCAACAATAACATACAGTAGATGTTGTGTGTCTTTTTTTCATAGCTATTGGGATAAAGTTTCTCTGACAGACTGGATAATGAAGTAAGATGAGGTGAAGGGCAACTTCTGCTAGACTTGTGTACGTGTTAGAAGCCATGTGGCTGAAAAATTCAAATGCCCATTCACTGAAAAACAAAGTGTCCTGGTAAAATGTTTCTAACGTCATTGTTAATTAGGATAGCTTTGAAATATGCAATGGTTCATCCATTTAACAAAGCACACAAGGTTTAGTCTTGAGAAGCTTTGTGCCCCAAAGTTGATGACTTATTTAGTACTCATCATGCATATATTCAAGCGTCATGTAGCTTTACCATATACCAATACATTTTCATTTCTTAGAAGACCGTATCATCAGATGTGTTTGCCCTTAAGACACCTTAAACTTTAGGCCTCACTAGTCTAGAGGGAATTTTAAATGTTATCAGCTTTCAAGCAACTTCAGTGCCATTTGACATTTGCACATCACAAGACTGAAGAGCACAGGTGAGGAATAGACGTACATGCTACTGATACAATTTCCCTATTCACCTTCCTTTCAATTTCTGGGTTCCCCTGAAGAGGTTGTACTTCAATATATCTACTTACAGTTCATTAAGGATAGAATCATCTTATTAAATAAAATTCAACTGGAAAGCTATTCACAACAACTCTTTTTACTGTTCTTTTTTTTGGGGGGTGGTGGGTGGGGTGAAGAGTGGGGGAAAAGATTGGACTTGACTCTAAGGGGTTAAATAGATGTGTTGTTCCATGTACAGTTTATGCATTCTCATCAGGCCTTTGATTTCACTGGTGACCATTTAGCACTTTGTACTCCTTTTCATGGTTCTAAAGACACTGACCTTCCACTTGCCCTCTTGCTCATGCACATTGCTGAGCAAATAAACAAGGCCTCCAGAAGACAATTTCCTTAATCAAGATGTATCCATACAGCTGCATGCTGAATTTCAACAGCTCCTGAGGAAGCAAAAGAGTACAAAGTACATGACATATCCTTAGCGAATAATGTCAAACCTAGTGAAAATATTCTTATGAGTGAAGGCCCAGGCTGACGGAAATTTGAGTTTTACTTCTATATTGACATTATTAATTAAGGATTTTCTTCCCAGCACTTTGCAGATTATCTAGTACAACTTTAAATAAGCAGTCTTTAGAAATAGCAAAGAAGGTAAATATTCTCCGTTTATTTGAGATAAAGATTATCACATGATAACTGTAACAAAGAGTTTAAGTTCATTTTGAGAGACATCTTTTTACACAGAGAGCAGAATATTATCAAAATAAATTTTCCAGCCCAAGCTATGCAGAGATGTAGTCAGTTTCTAGGGAGAAAAGACGAGGGCAGCCCTCAAAAAATATAGAGAAAAATATTGTGTATATAATACGTATTAAAATCTGTGGCTCTGTTGCACTTCTTTGCCTTTTTGATTACTTCAATTACTTGATAGGGTATTTGAATGATTTATTAGATTTAATTGCAATAAAATTCACAAGAGAGAGTGAAGAATAAGAAAGAAAAAGCCTCTTTAAAATAGAAGAAAACATAGGGAAGGAGTGAGAAAGGAGGAGGAAGAGCTGAGGAAAGTCAGCAATGCCTTTAATATCAAGGTTTTCACAGTTCTGCTTTTGACTTGTGACACTGGTAAACCATGAGAAGAAACCTCAGACTATTGTAACAGAGCAGAAGACTGGATCTAGTTTAAGACAGTCAGATACCACTAATACATTTCTATTCTAGCCTTGTAGTGTCAGAGAGGAGGAAATAGAAACAGCTCTTCCTCCTGAAGTTTTTCTTATCTCACCATCAAAGCTCTGAAAAGAGACATGCCTGGAGAGAGAGCCTTGTCCAGAAGGGTGACACTTGGTCTAGGCTCTACTTCAACAGGACAAGTAAACGAACTGGTGCTATGACAACATAACAGACAACATGTTCCACAGAGAGTGCTTCTAGGATGAGTATAAAATCACCAGACAATCCACTGCAGGAGGCCTGAGAATAGTGCTGGAATTTCCACGATTCCTTCTTTCATCTCTGGAATGCTGTTCCTGTGCACATGAAGAATTCCTTTTACCATTCTGAAATAGTTAAAACACCATCAAGAAAATGTGTGACACATTGAGGGCAAGAGTTTTCTGGAAGAGGTCTGTCCCTGAGTTCAGACTGAAGGTGTTCTGTAACTCTCTTTGAACCATAATTTTCCCAGTGGGAAGAAGAAATTTCCACCACATATTTAAATATTTTGCTAGGTCTTTGAAAGCATGGCCCTTTACTACCATTAATATAGAATAATATATGAAAAAAATAGGACAAGCATATACTTAGCTTCCCACATATCTATGAACTACATAGAAACAAATATATGTTTTTACAAAACAAATTATCAGTGTGTTTCTTATTAAAGAGTTTTTAATTTTTATTCTGAAATACTTTTGGCTCTCCAACACAGGATTTCACTACTTATTAAAACACAAGGCTTGGTAGAGTGCTCTATAGCATTTTTCCTCAATTCCTTTTACCACTCCTAGCTGCCTGCCAAATGTTCATCTAAAAATCTTATCATTTAGCCCTCTGTTTATCTGTTTACAAAGCTGGGAAAACCAGCAGCATATGTCACATTTAACTCTGCAAATATGCTTCATCTTTTTTCTTTGCATTTCCCCGGTGGCTCAGGAAATGTTTCAAAATGTACTCTGTCCTTCATAATTAAAAGTAAATATGGCTACAGTTTAATACAAATATGCATGGCTTTTGTTCTACTTTGGCATATGTCTTCAATCAAATTTTGTTAAGACTGATGCACTACTCTATAGGTTCATGGGTAGAAATAGCCTTGCTGTTTCTCAAACCATTAAACTGACTCATTTCCATGTTGATTCTGGACATATCAGTGTTATCAGAGAAACAGTTCAGCACTTCAGTCTGCTTTTGCTGAGACATGTAGTTTACAGATATCACATCAAAACTCTGTTCCAAGCCTGTGGTATCTCCTTTTCCTCTTACAGTAACAGCACCAGCAATGACTTTTCCTCTCAAAAAAAAGGTTTTGAAAAAGGTTTTGAGCATGCTTAGTACAAACTTAAACTTGATTGCAAATCTGCTACAGAACAGGCAAAATTATTACTTTCCCCCCAGCATTTGGTTCTCAAAAATATTTAGTACAGTAGCAGAGGTAAAACATTCTTCAACGACAATGGAAATCTTTCCATAGAATGATAGAATGATAGAATCACAGAATCACAGAATGGCTTGGGTTGGAACAGACCTCAAGGATCATGAAGCTCCAATCCCCCTGCCTCAGGCAGGGCAACCAATCTCCATAGACCAGGCTGCCCAGGGCCCCATCCAACCTGGACTCAACAGTTATGTAGTATGTTTGTCCATCTGCTTATTTGCATGTGGGCATGTGCACATATGCGTTTGTGAATACATGCACCTATGTGTGTGAGTATGGGTATTCTCTGTATCTGCATGCATGGACACACATATAGGTGCAGGGGACTTACAAGAAAGATGACAAGAGACTCCTTACCTTGGCACATAGTGATAAGACAGGGATAATGGTTTTAAACTAAAGGAGAATAGATGTAAGGAAGAAATTATTTCCTCAGAGGGTGGTACTGGACTGGAACAGATTGCCCATAGAATTGTGAATATATCATCCCTGGAATTGTTAAAGGCCAAGATGGAGTTTTGAGCAATCTGGTGTAGTGGAAGGTGTCCCTGCCTGTGCTGTTTTTTTGGGTGCCTTACAACTAATCCTATGATTCTATGATTTATTGGTTCTATGGTTCTATGATTTATTCTGTGATGACATAAGTTTAAGAGAAATATATAAACAGGATTGGTATAGCTTATGCACTCATGTGAAAATACTAACAAAGCAATAAAAATTGTCGTGAGTGAGACATAAAGAAAATGCCCATTATCTTGTGAAGGACCTTGTTATACTGTTCTACAAATTCCTTTATGAAGTCAGTCTGACTTGTCACATGCCTATGTGTCTCACCTCAGGAATAGCTAACTAAATAACTAATACATGCTGCTTTGCAAACCTTTCACTTGTTCTCACACAACATTCTCCACTGATAAGATGGGCTGATGCCAATTGTGTGAACTTCAACAAAACCAGGTGCTGTGTCCTGCACTTCTATCACAACAACCTCATGCATCTCTGCAGACTCGAGGCAGAGTGGCTGGAAAGATGCACAGAGGAAAACAATCTGGGGGTGTTGGTTGATGCATGGCTGAACATGAGCCAGCAGTGTGCCCAGTAGTGCAGCCAGCAGGAGCACAGAGTTGATAGTCTATCTGTACTCAGCCCTGGTGAGGCCATATCTTGAGTACACAGATAATAATATTTGAAAACAAATAACTATCAAAGATTTTTATTTTTCTGTGTTCTCAGATTAACAGTCTGCAGACTGTGTTACAATCTAACAAATCTCTAACATTCCTGAGAAACACAACAGCCAAGTGGAATTTGTGGAAACATGTTTCCCAAGTTCATAAATGGGTTAAACTGTCAAAAGTTTGAATAGATTCCAAATTCCTTGAAGTAAACCCAAACCAAGTGAAAAAGGGAGAGGCAGAGGGGGAAGAAGAAAACTTTCCTGACTCTTTTATTCTTTCCAGTATGCTACTGTGCACCACTTAGTTATTTATGTACTAATGTCCTGTACTTAGCAAAGGTACTGCATCATAAAACTAATAAAAATATAGTAAATCTTTAACAGTGAGTGTTATAGGTACATAAAAAATTAATTACACAACATGCAGTTTTTGAAATTTTCACATATTTTGTTTGTAGGATATGACACTTTAATATCAAAGTTTTCTTTGTTCGGTTTTGTCTTGTTTGGCTTTATTCTTCTGGATACACTGGAATTATTGAGAATTTGTACCACTAATGCATGAAAGCATTATTTGTGGCTGCTTTATAAAGGCTGATTGGCATTTCATTTAGAAAAGCCCATTTTCAGCTGCTTAACCTTTACCAATCTTTAAGACAAGGGCTGATATTTTTCACGCCACTCTAGGATGATTAATAATGTTAAATTTCAGTCAAGAATTGCAGGTAATTTCTGAGAACAAGAGAGAAGAAAATGTTGTTTTACCCACACTAATCATGGTAATAACAATAATGATGATTGAAGAAGAAAAAGGAAAAAAATAAAAAAGAAAACAACAGCTAAATAAAACTGATACTAGCCACTGTTGAAAAGCAATATCACAAGAATACCTCTAAAGTGCAGATATGTCTATTTCAGTCATTTCCATTAACAGACAAATTTAGCCATGTTTAAGAACTTAAAAATACAGCTCAAATGACCAATAACAGATTGTGCCTATTAAAGAGAGCTTCCCTCCCAGCAAAAGAGAACCAGAACCTCAGACTCTGTGTGCATCCCATTTGTGCCACTACATATGAAAAAAAGTATAGTTTCAGAAAGATATCTGCTTGTGAACTGTAACAGGCCAAGGGTAAGACAAAAACATTAAAAAAGGAGGGAAACTCAGTAGGAGCCAGTGGGAATAAAGAATGCACATGTGGCTGAAAGAGTGACCACATGTCAATGAGACAGAAAGAAATTGGATTGTGAGTCAGGAAAAACTGGCACTAGCTAGGCCAAGAGACAGAAACAAGAAAGGAAAAATAAAGTCTGAAAGAACTTTAGATCAGAAAGATTTAGATCAGTGATGAAAAAAGGCAACCGACTGATTAATGAAAAAAGAGAGAGATCTATTGGAAGTTCAAATACAGAAACAGTAGTTCCCACACTTCTTACATCATCACCTTTTTTTTCTTTTCTTTTTTCTTTTTTTTTTTTTTCTCAGAGTTTGCAAGAAAGCCTACATTATATCAAGTCTTGTGATTCCTCTCTGTGTAACAACTGCTAGTAACTCAACTGGGAAAGTATCCTCCAGTGTGCCTGGGCTCTCTGCTCCACTTCTGGAATAAGAGAGATTCAGAGCTTTGTGCTCTGAATTTTAAAGCTCCAGAATGCTGATTTTATTTCATTCCAGTAAGAAGCTCACGGACTACCACATCTAGGATTTTCCACGTTTCTTCTTAAAAGTCTCAGTGAATTCACCTCCTCTGTAGCACACACACATAAAGTAAAATTGAATCTGACAAGATACTTAGATGAAAATTGGGAAATGGTTCAATTGTATTACCCATTTAATCTTAAATCTTGTGTGTATTTTTTTGCATAGTTTATAAAATTGCTCTATCATTTTAAAGAATGGATGTGCTCAGGGTGACAATGAAAGTCATGGCACGAAGACAATGCTACCTACATATAGGGAAATGAATTTTTTCAGGAAAATTAGTCATAAACTCCAACAGCAAGTTCAGTTCAGTTTACAGGAAGCCTGAAAATTTTCCTTTTGTTGCTGGGCTTTTTGTTTGTTTGCTTGTTGTTGTTTTTTTTAATGTGGATTTCAAATAAATACAAAACACTCTTCATAAAAAATGCCAATTAGAACACTTTTTCTTTTTTTTCAGTTAGATATTACAGAAATGATAAAAGATATATTGAGAAGTTCTTCAGAATAATAACAATTTTTGAAGAAAAATATTAAATGCCTAACCATAGAATCATAGAATTACTGAATATCCCAGGTTGGAAGGAATCTCAAAGCCCACCCAGTCCCAACTTTCATGTCATGGGCAGGGCTACCTCCCACCATCTCAGGCTGCCCAGGGCTCCACCCAGCCTGGACTTTAGACCTGGTGCCTCCAGGTGTGGGGCACCACAACTTCTCTGTGCAGCTGTGCCAGCACCTCACCACCTCTGAGTAAATAATTTCCTCCTAACATCTAATTTAAATCTACCTTATCAGCTTCCTTCATGTATTGGAAGGCCACAAAGAGGTGCCCCCAGAATCTTCTTTTCTACAGACTGAAAAAGCTCAACTTCCTCAGTCTGTCTTCATAGGAGAGGTTCTCCACCCCTCTGATCATCTTCATGCACTCCTCCATTTCTCATTCTGGGAGCCCAAGGCCTGGACATATTACCCCAAATGGGGCCTTAGGAGGGCAGAGCAGAAGGGGACAACACCCTCCCTTGCCCTGCTGGTCACCCCTCTGTTGATTCAAACCAGGATACTGTTGGTCTTCCAAGCTGCAGGCACACACTGCTGTCTCATCTCCAACTTTTCATCCACGAGAACCCTTCTCTGCAGGTCTGTTCTCAATGAATTCTTCTCCATGTCTGTACTCATTTCTGGGATTGTCCCAGCCAAGTAAACACCTTGCACTTGGCCTTACTGAACCTCATCAGACCTCATTAAATCCAGACACATCAAATAATACAAGTTGCTAGATGTTGAAATGTTTTTTTTTCCTTTTCTTTTTTTCCCCCTTGTTCTGAACAAAGACTTTGGAGAAAAAGATATAACCTTATGAAGTCTTTTGATTTCAAACTTTTCTCTAAATTCTAGTCTCATGACTTCTACAGCGGAATACTCCCTTGGGGAAAGGGATGAGATACTAACATGCTCCAGATTTTCACTGTTGTGCTGGACAACTCCCTGAAGCTGAACTTTTCCTAGGTCTGTCACTGATGGGCTGTTTTTTATTTTCTGCTTGGCTGGATTTACATTCCTAGATGGCACCCACAGAAAAACTGAACACTTACAACATCAACTGAAAGTGATGGAGATTGCACTCTGAATTTACCATGTCTGCAATAATACCATTACAGAAAACATCCAGGTTCTTCCTATTTTAAATTTGGCACCTAAAATTAATGGCTGGTCAATCTTCACAATCTTCATGTCTGAATTGTAGTTTGCAATTTTGCACTATGGGAGTAACGATAATACTTGACAGTGAAAATGAAATGCTTATGAAATGTGTGATCTTAAAAGAAAATTACTAACACTGTTTTCAGATGTGGGTTTGACTAGTATGCAGAAAATGGGCCACACAATGAGTTGCCAGGAAAAAGTATTGAACAATGGCTTATTAAACTATGAAGAGCCACCCCAAACTGTCCAGTTTGTGGGGAAAAAAAAAAAAGAAAAAAGAAAAAAAAAAAAGAAATTCTTGTGAGAGGAAGAGAGGAAATGTATCTTCTACTGTACATGGAGTGGGTAGAATTGGGATTATATGGGAAACTTCAGTTTCCCCATTT
Organism: Tympanuchus pallidicinctus; assembly: GCF_026119805.1. Classification (NCBI taxonomy): domain Eukaryota; kingdom Metazoa; phylum Chordata; class Aves; order Galliformes; family Phasianidae; genus Tympanuchus; species Tympanuchus pallidicinctus. Next base: position 130,414 of record NW_026294796.1, read on the forward strand.
CCTACTTTTCAGGATTTGACTTTTTGTACCTTTCACATTGTGAATAGTGTTTGATTTAGAGGAACAAGCTGCCAAATGCTGATCTTCAGTATCAGAGTTGCAGCAAGACAACTTCTGTTGACAGTGTGACTATCTTAGCGAATCAATATTTCAACTTTCAACAGTGTTAGAGGTTTTCAGGAGTACAATCAGCAGGTTGTAAGATACACTGTGAGGGTCTTTTGAAGATTTTTTTACTTACATCATACTGATACTAATTTTTACATTCTTGATTTTGCTTATGTAATCTACATTATATGCAGTGCAAGTTCTGCAGAGGACTGTGAAAGAAAATTGGCTCTGTTTTTACTATGGTGCCAGAGATACACAGAACCTCTCGGAGATTTTTTCCACTCATTGTAAAGACATCTGGCCAGACAAAAAATCTGCTCTCAAGAGTAGTTGCCATTCAGTGACCCACACAAGTGCTTCCCAACTCTGTTCTGTGGCTTATAGAATGTCTCTATGACTACTCATGACCCATATATGTCTTCACATACTTGACCACTGAAAGGCAAGCCCTGCCCAAGTTTCAGTCAAAAATGTAAGAACTCTGATTACCTTATCCTACTGTAATATTTAAGAACAAAACACAAGAATTCTATATTTATTCTCTGAATAGAATAATCTATTCATAATCAGCCTGTCCTTGATATATATAGTAATTTAATTTCTTGGTAGAAAAGCAGTTTTACTATCAGGTAGTAATATGTTTTCATTCTAAGTTTGGCAATGATTCGTCACCAACTATCATGCAAGTTTTTCCTGGCATGTCTGTGTCTGAAAGTTGGTATGAAAACAGAAGCAACTTTCATTAGCTGCAACAGCTATTAGAGACCTCATTTAATTCAAGGGCTAGACAAAAATGAGCAATGCTCAGTGACCTAAATACCTCACGTATTAGCACTAAACATATTTTTGTTAGATACTAATATTCTTAGAAGCTATTTGAAAAGTCTGGATATCTGAAAGGAACAGAGAAGTAGACAAAGAACGTTTTATGTTAAGACACTCAAGCCATTCCTTGCACCCCACTCTATTAACTCTCCCATGCTTCCCATTCCCTTCCCCATATATCAGAATAATTCTTGAATAATGGCAAGATAAAAACCATTTGGATTTTGTGTTCTGGAACATGATTTAGTGGAGGGCTGTTAGAGTTAGGGCAGTATGGTTAGACTATGGTTGGACTTCATGATCTTTAAGGTCTTTTCTAACTTGAACAATTCCATGATTCTATGATTCTATGATTCTATATTCATTTCTTCATCTCAATTGCATTATAGCACAGAGTTAATACAGACCTGTATTCCCTTCACAACTGTTACTTTCAAAGCTTCATGTGCATGGGAATTCTACAGACTAGTAGGACACAGCGACCTCTGGTCCATGCCAAAATGCACAGCAAAATAAGATTTTGTTTAAACTCTTAGTAATATCTTCAACAAGTAGCACACAAATGGTATCAAGAATAGGTAGCTTATTTAACCAGACTTTGGCAAAAAAAAAAAAAAAATTGTTGAGCTAGGATTTCTGAGAAGCTATCTACTCATTATTCTACCAACTACTTAAAAGAGGCCTAATAAGTAGCCATTGTGTAAAGAAGAGTATGCACACTGTATTTTCATTCACTTCAGTACAAATGCAACAAATTCCAATGGAGCTGAATGTTGTTGAAACAGGTCCTTCTATGCATATGCTGCTGGCTCCATGTTCTTCCATACAAATTGCATAGGTATGGGGAAATAAGAACTACTTGTGTTATTATTATCATAATAAAACACTGCAGAAGAAAAAGAGTGAGTTTTAGTGAACCTACATTAAAGATATACTCAATCTGCAACACATAACTTACTTTTGTTTGAATATTTCTTGCTTTTGAATCACTTATTTATTAAGATTGCTTTATATAACTATAAATTATGAATATTCTGTATATAATGGAAGAAAAATTAAAGGAGATAAAAATCAACATCATAATCCCATTATCAGAAAAGGATTGAAAGGCTGCCTATCAGCATCCAGAAAAGGACAAGTCTGGTGCAGAACTAGTTATATATTTATACAGAAAAAAAAAAAAAAAGTTCATAGTTAACTGTATACCACAGATTTGTTTTATTACCACAGCTTCAGAAAAGAAGTTACACACATTTTGTAATGTGTCCTTTAGATTTCTGCGCAAATATCTGAAATTTCTGAAAACCACAGTGCTGATAACTGACTGATGACATTTTAAGCTGATTTTGCAGTTTGATTTAAATTACTGAAAGAAGTTTATATAAGACTGTATCCCTTTTGTTTCTATGTCTGTCTCACACAAACCCTCTTGTATTTTCTTCCTTTCTCTGATCCTATAATCAGAGCACACGGCTTCTTAGCACAAAAAGAGGTGAACAGATGAACGAACATTTGAAGAACAAAAAAGAAAACAACAAACAAAAAAAAAAACCACCACAGTATGTATCTTTTCTCACAAAACTATCTTTTCTCACAATCCTGAAGAGTAAATTAGGAATTTTGTATTTTCAGTGCACAACCAAATTTGGCACTACATTTGAGTTTATATCGAAAAAAAAAAATTAATCATAATTACAACATAAAAGATTTTTTGGCTGCTTGATAAACTACCTGATCTGCCAAGTCACCACTGCAAATCTTTAGATTTTCAGCTAGCAACAATCCAGAAAAATCTCAGAGATAAAAGAAAGAATAATGATTAGTCTCCATTAGAGACTAGTGTAGCTAGTGTACAATAGCCTGGCTACTGAAGAACTCTTTTGTCTTGTTGAATGATGACTCAGAATGACAGATCAGATCATCACATAGGATGTAACTCCCTAATAGAAAATCTTGTGATTACTCTTCTTTGAAGTTCTAACAGTGACTGCTCAGGAGAGAGCATTAGTAACTCTAAGAATGTCACCTTGACAAAGCAGATACCTTCTTGAGATAGTATCTACAATTGTGGGCTTGGCTTGACATCTCCTTTATGAAAAAGCAATGAAACTCCTTTATAATCAGAAGAATGTACAAATCTAGTAATGTTTTTGGACATAATAATGAAGACTGTATTATATTATTTATTCTGATTTTGCCATTCCATTCATTTCTTAATTTATGTAACTGACCAGCACATTCTTCACGTTCTTTTATACTGTCACAGATGACTATGTTTTCTTTATTCCTATTCAAGTCTTAAGCAAACTTGTATCCTGATACAAGGAATATTTTTCATTAGTTCAATGGATTTCCACACAGCTTTCTCTTTTTTAATAAGTTGTAGTTAATTAAACATCCCCAAACTTCTGAATGCTTAGATAGGCAAGCTTGCTATGATATTTTTGTGTCAATAAAATTTCTTCTGCTTTTATTTCATGTTAAGACTTAAGTTGCCACACTTCAGAGCTTGAAGAATTCACAGAACTCTAACTTATTACTTACATATTTTACTTTCTCATTTACTGTTCTCTCAGCAACATAATAGTACATCAAAACAAGTTGAGGATGCCTTGATTCAAGTACAAAGGAAATCATGCTCTGTTTACAGATTTATTTATAGATTATACTGGTTGTTGCTTAATTAGCAAATAGATACCTGAAAATTTTTTACCCTTCCAAAATATTGTTGCACCACTGCATTTCTGATCCACACTTAATTCTATGTATTTACAATATTTCATGTTTTTTCTACATTTTGAATTTGATCTGCTGTCTGTTTTTCCCCAGTTTCAGCAGTTAAACCATGGTGTGTATTCCAGAATTATTAAATTCAATTTTAAAATAGATTTCCCTGCCACAGACTTAAGTTGCTGAAGTCATCAGCTGTATGTAGAGGAAGAATCAGAAAGAAATCTATGCTGTGCAAAAATATTCATACTCAGTTATGATAAGAGAACAACTGTCTTAAAAACAGTGAAAAATGAGTGACCAGTTTGTCTCAAATGCTATGTGTATAAGTATATATGTATACATATAGATGTATGTATAACTAGCTATAACTGGATTGAAAGGTTTGTTTTCATTTGGGTACTTAGAAAAATTTCATGCGTTGAAAAAAATATTAAACACTTCTATAACTATATTAACAATGTAGTGCACTCTTTTGCTTTACTGGTGAATGAATTTAAATCCAGCTGGCAACCGGTCATGCGTGGTGCTCCTCAGGGGTAGGTATAGAGGTCTGGCCTGCTTAATGTCTTTATTGATCATCATGGTGAGGAGATTGAGTATATTTTTTGTAAGTTGACAGATGACACCAAGTTGGAAGGAAGTGTCAATCCATGCTGGAGTAGGAAGGCCTTTCAGAGGGATCTGGACAGGCTGAATCAATGAGCTGAGGCCAGCTGTATGAGCTTCAACAAAACCACATGCTGAGTCTTGCACTTTGATTACAACAAACTTATGTATCTCTACAGATTTGAGGCAGAGTGTCTGGAAAGATGCACAGAAGAAAAGGATCTGGAAGTGTTTATTGATGCATGGCTGAACATGAGCCAGCACTGTTCCAGGAGGCCAGGAAGGCCAACAGCATCCTGGCTCATATTAGAAATAGTGCATCCAGCAAGAGCGAAGAGTAGATCGTCCCTCAGTACTCAGCCCTGGTGAAGCCTCACCTTGAATATTGTGCTCAGTTTTGGGCTCCTCATTACAGGGAAGATGTTGAGGTCCTAGAGTGTGTCCAGAGAAGGGCAACAAAGCTATGAAGGCTCTGTGCTTTCTAAAACTAAATTGTCTCAGACCAAGTTATTACTCCTAGACAGTGTAATGCTGGTTACAGCATAGGTAATGCAGGTCCACCTTTGGCAGGCAAGACTCAGATGTGCACCTGATGTTATCACTGCTTATTTCCCATCTATCTGACACATTAATAAGTTGCTGGAAGAGTTAGACATTTACCTCCCCCTTCTTTGGCTGATGTCCCTGATGTCAGGGCACAATCAAACAGAAGCTGATTTAGGGAATATTACACATAACTGTCACTGTACATCCTGGAAATAATGGTCCTCTAGTATTATTCATTCTTACTTTAAAGGTAACATTCTTACTTAAACGTGCATTATGAATGCACTCTTGCTGAAACAAATGCCTTCATATAGCCTTGAAAGCATAAAAGTGGATGTTAGACTGCACTGCCATGTGAATTTCTCTGCCCTTCAGATGATGAGGAACATAGGCAATGTGACTTCTCATTTGCTTTTGTACTATCCAGAAAGAAATGAAAATATTTCGGGAGAGCATTCCTATTACAACTGTATTCTGTAGCAGAACAAATCCTACTGACACCTGTTGCAAAGGTAGGGTTTGCAAGGAATTGGCTATAGAAGCATCTCAATGATATTACTTCATGTCATAAAATGTCTTTCTCTCAGAATTTATTGTCACAATTAACTCATCATGGAAGTTCTACCTGAAACATTTTTGGTGAGAGATAAAAGTGGAGGAGTGCTTTTACCATTTAATTGTCTTTATCTAATATTATCAGCACAGACTGATTGCGGCACTGTGGAAAATCTCTCAACTTTATCCAGCCAGCTGTCCATGAAATTTCTAGCAATTTAATTCTGTTCCTTTATTCAGCTACTAGAAAGATCTGCCTGATCATTTTCAGCAGTAATCAAGCTGCTAAGTATATCAGTGCTCAAATTAACCTCCCAGTCAAGGGATTCCCAAGGTATTGAAATGAGCACCAGAAACACTTGCATCTTTCGTATTACTGGCAGAAGAAAGGAGCATCTCAACAGCTGACAATGGAAGGGAGCACATTAAGCACTTCAAAACCATCTGTTTTGTAAAGTACTGTAAAGTAAGTCATGAGGATCAAGACTAGCACTTTCTTGACTACCATAAAGATACATGAAATAGTGCTTTCCATTGCCTCAGTGGGTAGCTTTTAGGATGGTATTATCCAACACAGGAAATTATGCCAAAATTAAAGCCAGTGATAGTACAAATGCAGTTGGCACCACTTGATACATATGTACAGTTCAGGGCTGTGTTATCAGGTGATGAACTAGACAAGGCAGAATAAGGAATTTCAGAAGTCAGAGAACCGGAATATAATCTTGCTTTCCTGATCATGGCAGATATGATGAAAAAAGTTTGGCTTTTTAGTTAGAGTGAAAATGAGTTCCTTCCTTCTCCACATTTCCATTATCAAAAAAGGCAAAAGGATGATTAGGTGTGGAAGTGTGGGGAAGCCACTCACAACTCCTAACTGCCAAACATATGTCTAGATTAAAGATAAGATCAAGATTAGAGACTTAGCAGTCAGATTAGCAATTGTGGACATTCAACATTCTTTGTGTTTTGGTCACATTGATAAATGATTAGACTTTTGATAGAATTCAGTAATGTCTGGGATTATAAAACCCAGTGGTTGCTGGAAAGTTTCCTGGGGGATGGTAGGATTTGGCCTCTAAGTCTTTTGTCTGGTCTCTGTGTTTGCACATATAGAAACCCAGACACAGCTATGCTCTGCAGTCTAGACCAGCCCTTAGGATGTAGGTTCCTAAGGGGAAAAAATACATATATTGCATTCTGTGTGAGGCACTATAGAGCATGCATTTGAATGCTGTGAAAATAACCAGCTGTTCTCCATTGAATTCAGCACCATTAATACACTGGAATCAGGGGTAAGCCAGTTTTCACTGCAAACAATGATTTCCGAAGAAGACAACCAAATGGGTTTAGGCAAAACTTATTAGCTATCAACAGGTCTTGGATTACTGCATTGATCTACTCCTTTTACTTTTTAGTGGAAGATTTATGTACCTGTAAAATACATTGGCTCATAATACCAATAGATTGACTAGTTCTATGATTCTACCAGAACATTTTTGCTTGCTTAAAGCTCTCAGCTGAAGATAGGGGTGAAACAGAACTATGTACTTTATTGCAAGTGTCTGTGTTTGTTTAGTGAAAAGACACTGCACTGTAAGATAATGTGGGTAAAAATAGCTAAATATGCAGAAAGTCAAAGTTGTACTTTATATCACTGTGACATCAATTATCCTGTTCCTCTCATAATGCAGTTTTCTGTATACTTACGTAAACCTGGGACACATCCAGATTAAACACATTCTTGCTTGTGTAGCCTTTTTTTTTCCAGATTGTTCCACTGGAACTGGCCCAATCCAATTTATGCTGGCTGACTTAGTAGTTTCCCCTCATGATATTTCTTCTGGAAACACGGAGTTTTACAAAGAAAAGGTCATGGTTTACATGCCACTGCTCTCCAGTAACTGCTTTCCTCCCTGTATTTTCAAATTAATATTTTGTCAGCATATTTGGTGGGAAAAAAAAAATCTAACCATGGTGTCCTCTGACTGCAGGGATGCTGCATTGTAAAAATGGAAAAATAGTGAAACAACCTGAAAATGCAAATGAAAAAGGGACAAATGGATCTCATCAAACTCACAGTTTCCTCCTTACTAATATCATGGCATCAAAATGAAGAACTTCACATTGCATTGGTTCTGAAGCCATTCACTTTCTGGAAGAAACTTTGATGAACCTAAGATAAGCAAGGGGGCATGGACAAAACAGGTCTTTGTTCATTGGAAAATAGTGCTGTTTCTTTCTCTGAAAACATTTTTTCAATTAAATAGTCTTTACACTGTATTTCAGGGGTAGTCATAAGGTCATGACAACTTGTTGTCTCCATTACTGATTGTTCTGAAATGGTCACAAGTTGATGTATGTCAGCCTGCCCTTTCACAATAACACATCTGAGCAACTTTTTATTTAGTGAAATTGTATGAACAAGATCAGTCACAGACATGAGCATTTATCAGACTTCAGAAAATGCTATATGGATAATTCAACAAAAGATATTTAAGTGAAATTCTACAAAGGCTTCTTGTGCATCAAAAAACAGGAGTTCTGACTGAATTATCAGCAGTTGGATAAAATAAAAAATTATGGGTTTTCAAAATGATAAAAAATGAAGGGCTACTTTACAGCATTGCTTACTACAGTTTGATCTCAAAAAACTTACAGAGAGCTCTGTACCTACTAAGTAAAAGCAGGTGACAAATGATTTACCTTGTTTGTAATACTTGCTATAAAAATTGCAAAAACAATAAGGGAGATTAGAATTACCAGTTGAATTAAATAATTTTACAGAAACTTTGTAGCAAAGTTGTTTTCCTTTATTTTTATTTTGGGAATTTATTTTCAGGTACATTTCTACTTGTCCCCTAGATAATACTGAATTCAGAAGGTATCTATGGCTATTGCAGTCAGTCAGTAAATAATACACAAAAAACACCTTTGCTATCCATTTTAGGGGTAGAGTAACTGGATTTTGTTTTCATTTTGCTGTGATATTCCTACATCAGCTACAGTGCTTCTAAGTTGTTCTCAAAAGAAAATATCTAAGAAGACTATTTGTCTGGGCCTTGAGAAATGAGAAAAATAATAAAATCAACTGAAAGGAAAATATCCTGCTGTTCATTCTGAACAACACTTGTGCCCAAAATGAAATACTGTGACTTTGAAAATCTTCTAACTTATCACATCAGAAGGAGTCAGTCTTGAAACTATGAAAACATTGGAAGTTGAAGATCAAAGGTAATATTCATCTATTTATGCTCAAATTTGTTGAGCATTTGTTGTCAAAATCTGTTTGTCTAAATATTTCCATTGCTGACAACTCTAAAACAGCAGCTCCATCTTTCTTCTTTTAAAGTATTAATGTTTTTCTAGCATTCATCTGTAGATACAGAATTAATTTTCTCTAGTACACCTTTGATCCTGATCTAACCACTTCTGTCACTAACTTCCTCCTTCCCATTGATCCAGCTGAGTTATACTGGAATTGGAAGAGTTAGTCGTCAAACAACAGATTTGTAACAATATAGTTTGCAGCCTGTTCTCACTTACTTTCTTCCATGGGATTAATCCTATTGAAATTCCAAGCACTGTTTTGAGTTACACCCATAAAATTAAAAACAGAGTGAGACCTGTGGATTTTACAGACCAAATCACATGGCCAATTTGCCATTAGTCAGAACTTTCTGAGTATAGACACTGAAAATCACAAACTGTACAGAAGCAAGGATTCTCGGACATTTTTATTGTCTTTTAATACCAGATATTCCTGGTGCCAAGTTATTGTGAATTAGATCACATCTTTTATTTTTTTTTAATAAATAAAACACAAAACTATGTGGCTTTGTACTGTTTGGATGTGAAATGTTTTTGTGGTATTCAAAGGTATGAAGATTTGAGATCTGTAAATGTTCAGAGTTTAAAAACCACAGTATTGATTTTACTCAGAGCCACTAAGAAAGGCAGTGATTAATGTGGGTTTTATTTTGTTTGTTTGCATATTTATTGAAAAAAAAATGTTGAAAATTCATAAATGTATTACACGGTAGACAAAAAAAATGAAAGTCCTGTGGAAATCCTTACCTGTTTATGTTTTAGTGCTCGATCTGCCAAATATTTCATTGTACTGAATTATAGTTTGGGAAGTACAGCAATCTTATTGCACTGAACTCATGTATTTTGCTTAGCTTGAAGATACTTACTCAGGGAATTCAATTGCCAAAACCTGGGCTCAAGTAGAGCCCACTCTGTTCTTCAAGAAATTCCTTGGTTTCTTTGGGAAGACATGTTCAGAGAACCAGGTGAGAAATCAGAAAGATTTTGACTGGCACAGCACAAATTTTGAAATGTCCCCCAAAAAATTTCCACCTGAATCTTAGTGTTTGTGCAGCAGATTCTGTGATACTTATTATAAACAAAGTTTAATGCAATAAGGACTGATCCTTGAAGCTGTTGGAAATGTAATAACTTCTCCATCATTTCTCTTTACCTGCATCAGGGGAAATTTTGTATCCAGCTTTTTGCACAGTTTATTGGCACACAGAAAAACTTAAATATTTCAGTAATCCCTACCCAGACCACTTCTCCTACCATGTGCAACTTTACCGGGATTGTTAGTATTCCAATATCACGCTGAACTTTGCAGTTTTGTCCTTCTCTGATGCAGTCTCCAACATTCTCAATTCTCCAGTTTAATGAGAGTATAAATAAAGTTACTAAAAGATAAAATCACTCTCTCACATACAAAGTACGTAAAAACATTATGAATATTGAGATATATTCAGCAACAAAAATGTCAGAAACCTGAAACTTTAAGGAGAACTACAATCTCCTTAGAGATTTTTAATAATTTATACTACTCCTGAGCCTGAAACACCATCATTAAGGGCAACGGTTCAGAATGACAGAATCACAGAATGACTTGAGTTGGAAAGGACCTCAAAACCCACCCTGCCCCAACCCCTGCCATGGGCAGGACTGTCCCCACCAGCTCAGGCTGCCCAAGGCCACATCCAACCTGGTCTTGAGCACTTCTAGTAATGGGGCACCATAGCTTCTCTGGGCAGCTGCACCAGCGCCTCACCACTTCTGAATAAAGAATTTCTTTACAATATCTCATCTAAATCCCCCTTCCTATAAACTATTCCCCATTTTTCTGTCACTATTTCCCTGTATGAAACGATAGTTCCTATTGGTAATCTCCTTTCAATTACTGACATGCTGAAAGAGCTTCCCCAGAGCCTTCTTTTCTCCACGCTGAACAAGCCGTTTCCTCAGCCTATCTTCACAAGAGAAGTTCTCCAGCCCTCCATTCATCTTCATGGCCTCCTCTGGACACTCTTCAGTAACTCCACATCTTTTTTGTGCTGTGGACCCCAGGCCTGGACACAGTACTCCAGCTGGAGCCTCAGAAGGGCAGAGCAAAGGCAAACAATCCTCCTCCTGCTGGCAATCCCTCTTTTGATACAGACCAGGATACCACTGGCTTTCCAGGCTGTGACCACACACTTCCGGCTTATGTCCAGCTTTTCATCTACGAGCTCTTCCAAGTATTTCTGTACAAGGTTGCCCTCAATGAGTTCTTTGGAGAAGACAGGTCTGGGATTGCCCCAAGAGCAACACCTTGCACTTGGCCTTCATTAGGTTTACCTGTGCCCAGGAAGAAGAAAGCATAGTAACACATAAATAACTGAATTAAAGGAACATTATTTAAGCTGTTGCCCTTTGTGTGATGAATGGGCAACAATGACGTTGGTTAAATACTCATATGAAGTGCAGGCCTCTTCATGCTGCACTCAGCATTGCACATAATCAGATTTAAACATATGACAAAGTCACAGAATTACAGAATTGCAAGGGTTGGAAAGGACCTCAAGAGAACACTGAGTCTAGCCTGCCTGCTAAAGGAGGTAAAGTCCTGCAATAAGATTCTATTTTGGTAATAGTAATCCTGTATGTTGAGTAATATATAACAAATTACAGTAGTCTTTTACTAAGACACTGAAATTCAGAAAAAATGTTTATTACCTCTGATGCAAACAATCTCGTACAAAATTCAAGGTATTATGGAGCATGCTATGTATGTCCTTCATGTTTTCACTACCATATTTGTTACCATAGTATTAACTCTCTGGCAAGTAGTTAATTGATGCTTTTTGACTACTGAAGTCACTTTCAGGTCAAATAACTCTGAAGTAAAACAGAATTTTGAGAAGTAAAGATCCATTGTTTGAGAAGAATTTACTGATTTTAACTCAAAAATTATTTAAGACTTAAGACTACAAGTCTGAGTAGTAAGGGGTTCTGTACTTCCAATTAATTCTTGTACCATGATTATTTGAAAAAAACCTTGTGAAATAATAAGATACATAAATTTTGTGAATGATGATATCATTTCATATTTGTACTGAGATATAGATTTATTTCAAAAGCACAGAGTGTTATGAAAACAACAATTAATTTTAGCAACAGTCATCTGCATGTGTGCATAATGTAAAACAGAGCTGAATACAAATTTACAGTAATCCATACTTTACTGTGATGTCTTGGAAATACCTTTTATAATCTCTATAGCATCATCTTCATCTTTAGCTTTTCACTGTTTAAAGTAACTAATAGTGATCTGAAAATGTAGTCTTCTGGGACCAAAACCACAAAGATTTACTGCAATTATGTACATCTCCACATCACCTTTTAGTTATTCGTATTACACAAAAATTCCTAGAGATATCATGACAAGAACTGTACAAATATTAGACAACCATTGATACAGGTTTTTAAATGTGTGGATTTTTTTTTTTTTTTTTTTTCTTTGTTTATTTTTATGTTTAAGAGTTTGGAGGAAATTTCTGGCTTTGCTAGCATTTTCCTTCTGCCTACAATTATATATTTTCAAATTTTCCTCAAAATTTCTATTTTATTGTATCTTTGCCTTTATTGTCCATTATTACACTGGCAATTAATCTAATTGGCCAAGAATCTGGGCTTCCTAAACATTTGAAATGGAAATTAAAGAAGAGAATCTATAGAAGAGAAACTACTTTTTATGTTTGTGTTCAGATGTATCTCTCAGGTATAATCACTGCAACTATTTTATGTCTCTGACTTCCATTCTGCTTTTCTATTGGTCTTTGTTGGAAGGAACTGTTGCTGAGATGTGCTCCTTTTTGGCAAGAACTGACAATCCTTAACATCATGTGAGCAGAATAGCTTTCTCCAGGCAAAAGATATCAAGAGTTTTCTGATCGTAAAGAGAGGTAATTACAGATCAATATTATACTAATCCTGAAATGCTCCTTCCCAAACTTGAATGTCATCCAGACCTACCTTATGTTCTAGTTTTCCCCCAAAAATACAGCTATTAGTCTTTTCCCTCTAGAAATGTAATCCAGTCTTTTTCCTTGATGCCTCCATGCCTTTTGAGGTCTGTGAAATCTAAAAAATTAGGGTTTGATGGGTAAGAAATTGTAGTTTTTCTCAAGACAAAATTATTGCCCTTTACCTTAAAGCATGATTCAATTATATAAAGCTACTAAAGTGTAATGGGCTACTAAAGTGCCCATTACAAAGATCTAAAAGAACCTTATATTCATAAAGCAACTATTGTGCTTTTTGTATGTCTGAGAAATATCTGTTAAAATAATAGATGCAAGAGAAAAATTGTTCCTGCACATGTGCTTGTTGCAGTGTTGGAAACAAAGAAGGTAATGATATCCTGGTTTTCATGAAATCGAGGGGTCTCTAATTTTTGCAAAGGCTTTACTAGCATGCTTCCAGAAAAATCAGAAGAAAAAGTGCAGGCAATTGCTTTTTCCCAATCTAAGTGTTTAGGGAGCACAGTCTGTTTTAGAAAACTAGCAACTGAGGTAGTCACATGGAATAAGTTTGATGGCTATTGACAAATATTATTTCATCTATATTGCCCAAACCAATATGATTTCTTTTTTGTTGTTGTTGTTCAAAACAAGTGGAATTTTTCAAGCCAAATAATTCATTTGAAGTGTGAATAGTGACTATCCTATATGTAAAATCCCCAAAATGTCTATCTCCTTTTCCACACTGACCTTAAAGATGTGAGAAGATAATTTGGCCCTTGTCTACAGATTCTGCACAGAGGTTTTAATTAAGGATAACAACTGGTGCCCATTCCAAGTGTGGTTTTCTAAAATGTACAGAAGGCAGAGCAAGAGTATTAACCCATTTCAGTTGCACTACCACTGACTCATTGCACACTAAAATATCTTTTAAGCTGACATAAGGTATACTGGAATTGAAATGTTGCTAGGAGCATAGAGCACAGATAAAAAACAGAGCACTACACAGTTCCCTTCTGCACCTCTCTGCATGGTAATTAACTAAATTATAAGCTAATGCAACTTTAGAAGTCTTAAGTTCTGGCCAACTTGCCAACTCACCTCCAGTACAGCTAGTGTTGTTAAGTAATCATTAATTCTATTAAGTGATAAAACACCATTATGATGAAGTGCTACGGAAATGCTGGCTTACAGTGTGAGGTGTTATTAAGATTCCAAGAAGATCATCATGAATAATCCTGTAAATTGACTCCTCTCTTGTAATATGGGAGGGCAAATGACGTGTAATTGAAATGGGAGTTTTACATGAAAGATGCATTTCTTTTTCCAGAATGATTCAGCAAATGAGGTGTAAATGTTGAAGAACCACAGTGATGTCACCCCCCTGTCTATAAATCTGAAACAAGACCCTGGCAACACAGGTAATGATGTTACTGTAGTATGAGTAAGCCAAATCTTGTTTAAGCAGTTGTAGCACACGTTTCCCTACTGCAAGCCAAATGGACTTGCCAAGAAGTCCTTCTAAGGCCTAATAAATAAGAAGTTAACCATGATCTATATGTCAATAAAACAGCTGAAATATTCTTTATAACTCTAGAGAGGATGCATAATGAACAAATGTTCAGGTAACTTACCTAACGAGAATATACCAGTAACTCTTTGTGTTTATATCATTCAAAAGACATTTTTATTCATATTGTTGTGCATCAGTTGGCTGTCAGGAAGAGTCTTCGTCATTCCCCACATTTTTTTAAGAGAAAACACAGATGTAAATTAAATTTCCCCTAGAAACTGTTAAGAGAAGGCCCTACTGTCTTAGGAAGGGAGGCTTTCCGGTGAGGCATGAACATTCAAAGCAAGAAACTCTGTGGAGTGTATTCCACCTCCAGATATTCTACATCGAATTTGAAAGACTCATTGCTAAGTCAGTATTTCCTTCCTAGATAGCTGTTACTTTGCTATTTTAAAAAGCAAAGATAAATATTTCAAAAGAGTGATCATGACAAATCAACGAAGGTTAATGTGCTTGATAATCATTGATTCTAAGAAGTTCCCTCCCATCCCTTCCTCCCCTATATTCCTGGTTTTTTTTTTTGTTTTTTTTTTTAGTAGAGTATATCACACAGCATAATATGTAGATAAATGACTGCTTTCAGAATGAAAACTTGTTAAAAAGGATCTACTTGTATATACTATTATGATAGTAATAGATAGATAGATACATTCTGTGGGTTTTTTTTTTGGTGCAATGAATATTTGACAAAAGAAACATATAGTCTAAGCAATTAAAAAAAAGAAATTAGGTTATTAACATTTCAACAGAGCTAATAATATTTTCTATTTGAACTGACTTATGAAAATAGCAAGTCATGTAACATCAAATGTTTGGAAATGTACTTATTTTTCCATTGGGGGAAAAAAAAAGTAGAAGATTGAGATATTTTCATCAGAATATTTCAAGTATTAAGAAAAGATATTTAAACTTTCATACTGAAATAGACATTTGTTTTTCTTGTCTTTGGTTTTATTATACAAGATCAAATGTCTATGGCCCCCCATACTTAAAAAAATGTTTTTTTTTTTAAATATGCCTTGATTTATTTTTTTTTAATTTTTTGAACACCATTTATCTTTCATGAAGATTCAGCCTTTCAAGTATATGTTTTATTTCATCTCAAAGCAAGTAGAATGTATTAGGATGTCTTCAAGAATAAACATAAATAGTTCTTTCTCCTTAGTGGAATTCCTGGACTACAGCTTGTTTTATTTGAAAACATGATTAAATCAATTACATATGACATGCTGCTAATATCACAGGCAATGGTGACCTTTCTTTAAACAAAAATATTTCTCATTCTTGTCAAACTTCATGTAGCATATTTAACTTATTCCTTGTCATTATATGAATGCCCACTTCTAGTGGTTTCAGCTGCAATGCAGATGAGTAGAGACAGATATTGTGGTCATAGCAAATTCAGATGCAAAGAAAATAAGAAATGCCTCCAAAATGTTCCCTTAAATAACAGCAGTCAGGAACTAGAAAAATCCATGTTCCTAATTGGAGCCAGAGCCAAGGAACAGCTGGAGCTAGATCACATACATCAAGGATAAAATATGAAGGACAAAAAGATTACTGGGAGTAGGTAGAACAGATCCACAAAAGGAAATAGTACTTGACCAAACTGACAACTTTCTACAATGAAATCCTTCACTTAAGAGATGAGATCAGTAAATACTGTCCAGCTTGATCTAGCAACTTCTCTGCAGATATGCTGTTGAAGTATGGGACGGACAAACAGGCAGTGAGCTAGTTAGCTAAGCTCAGTGTTTTGACCAGTGGCTTGAAGTCTAGGTGGAGACCAGTAGCTACTGGTATGACCTTGGCTCAAGGGCTAGTTAACATCTTCACTAACGATCTGGATGATGGGGCTGTTAATGACACCAAACTGGGAAGAGTGGCTGGCAAGACGAAGTTCTTGCTGCCACCCAGAGGGAATTCAGCAGGCTGAAGGCATGGGCCAATGCAATGCTCATAAAATTCAACAAAGGAAAGTGCAAAGTCCTTCACCTGGGGAAGAGTAAATCTGGAGTAGCAAAAAAAAAAAAAAAAAAAAAAAAAAAAAAAAAAAAAAAAACACAACAGAAAACCAATGAAACAACAACAACAAAAAAGAACAATCAGAAAATTGCCTATGATAAAACAGCATCCTGTTGTTATCTGCTCTGCTTCTCTAGAAACCTTGAGATGAGAGGTCTTAGAGATAAAAGATCATGATGTTATAAGCAGTAATAAGTACATTTTTAGGTTGTTTATTAAAAGCTAGAAAGCAGAGATGATGCATGAGAACAGACAGTATAATCCCATCTTGGCATATCTGGAAAATGGTTTGCTTCCTGAAACTGACTTAGAATTTAGTAAAAAGTAAAAGGATGTCGACAGAAGGGAAACAGGGATTTACTAAGCAATACAAAAAATTATGCATCTCAGAATAACAGTGGATCAGTTTGGAACATAGAACAAATCAAGCCTGTGATGCTGGTGTTCTTATGATACTTTCGGAATTTCAATTTAAAACAGTTGGAAATTCTCCAACAATTTAGCAGTATTCTAGTCACGTTTAGGGATCTCTTTACCTTGCTTAAGAGCTTTGGATGTGGTTTATTTCCCAGATTTTAATATCTTATCCTAGACCTCCCAATTTTATGTTAATATAAAAAAGTTTGTATATAAATATATTTCAGCTTATGTATGAAAGCACAAATACAACACAAATACCTTTTTCTAGTGAGACGTGGAAAAGAATAAGAGAGTTTTGCCTTCAACGCTGGAGCCGGTAGAAGAACAAAGAGAAAGACAAAGAGGAAGAGGAAGAGAGGAGGAGGAGGAGGAGGAGGAGGAGGAGGAAGAAGAGGAGGAGGAGGAGGAGGACGAAGAAGAGGAGGAGGAGGAGAACGAGAGCAGAGGGCAAGGCGAGGCAAGGGGAGGCGAAGTGAAGCGAAGAGAAGCGAAGCGAAGAAAGAAGCGAAGTGAAGAGAGAAGCGAAGCGAAGCAAAGCGCGAAGCGAAGCGAAGCAAAGCAAAGAGAGAAGCGAAGCGAAGCGAAGAGGGAAGGGAAGGGAATGGGAAGGAAGGGGATGGGAGGGAAGGGAAGTGCTAAAAAAAATTGTATCATTTTTTAAAATTCAATAAATGCCAGAATAAATGCCAGAAAATTTTAGGCCTTTACTCCTTATACTCTTGCTACACACCATTAAGAAGAGCCTGGTCTCACCCATTTGCCTCTCACCTTCCTTTAGATAGCTATAAATATTTACCAGATCCCCTCTCAGTGTCCTTTTCCCCAGGCTGAAAGGAGCGCGGTTACTCAGCCTTTCCTCACATAGGAGGCTCCCAGTCATCTTTGTGGTCGTCCTCTGCTGGACTCCTTCTAGGAGGTCCCTATCTTTTAACTTAACTTCAGTTAAGTTCAGCCTCCAGTCAGAAGGACAGAGGAGAACACTCCTGGTGCTCCCAATCCCTTTCGTGTCTTTCCATGGGATGCAAAGTCTCTTTCTGACATTCTGCCATTTCCTCGTGGCAGCCTCCCATGACCCTGCTTGAATGGCAATAAGCAGATGGTGGTGTTCTTGTTTGATCAGATGCGGTGGAGTCTCTCTAATGTCTCTGACACGTGCCCCTAGTGGACAGCAGAGCTCTCTGGAGAGGTTGTCGGGCAGGAGGTGGGGGCCTCAGTGCCTCCCGGCATGGAGTCCCCAGTCACTAAGACAATGCCAGGCAATGGTGCCCAGCAGCTGCTCCCTGGCAGGGGCTCTCCATCACCTGCTGAGGTGATTCCCTGCGTCAGCATGGAACCGGAACCCCAGAGCCGATTGCATCACACAAACGTGCTGTGTTTGGGGGCCCGCAGGGTTGCCGGGCACGCTGTCTGGTTCCCAGCCCGGGGCGTGTCATTCATTCTCTGTGAGGTGACACTGCAGTGTGGTGTCACAGTGGCTGCCTCATACACCCTTGTGGGTGGTGGGAGCGGTGGCTCAGTCCGCTTGTGGGACCCGCAGGAAGTGGAACCAGAGAGAGCTTTGCGTCTACCTGGAGGCATCCTGCTATCATGGAGAGGCTGAGAGCCCTTCGAGGTGAGTCCCTCCACCTCTCTGGACCCCGTGACGCTGCCCGAGCGCACGTGTGCCTCCAGTGTCTGTTTAGGACATTGTGCCAGCAGCACTGTCCTTGCTCTGCCGAGTGCAGCTGCCCACCATGGTTTCCCCAGCACCCCAGCAAGGGGAAAGCTCCCTCCCCTGCCCCCGCCAACCACTCATACCCCTGCGCTGTGGGGCTGGAGGAGCGTTCCTCCCACAGCTGGCCGGCTGCTCGGCCCTGGCTCCAAGCAGCACCAGCGGCAGCTGCTCTGCTCTTTCCTTCCAGGTCTCTTTGCTTGTGTGGGCTGCGTGCCCAGGCGTACGCGTCGCAGGGAGAGAAGCAGGGTGTCAAGCCCTGTCCCTACCTGCGCCGCGACCTTACTGCTTCAGCGCCTGCAAGATCGGGAGGTGAGTTGGGGACATGCAACCACCAACCCTTGCCCTCCTGGCCCAGGGCCACGGCCCCGTGGGTGCCAGGCCCGGCAGCACATCCACCGAGCGATGGGGGGCAGCGGGCAAAGCGAGCGTGACTGATCCTTGTCCGCAGGGTGACCGAGCGCAGGCGTACTGTGAGCTGGAGAGCGCCCTGTGCCAAGACAGCAGCCGCCCGCCGTGCGGAGTGGTGAACCGGCTGCTGGCAGAGGTGTCCCGGGACCTGACGGCAGCCCAGGTGAGGGCTCACTCCCAAAGGCAAAGGGAACCGCCTGCCCACGCTGGTGTCCTGCTGGCGGATGGTGGTGGCTTAGCTCTTCCAAGGGCCTCAGGCAGTCTCCCGGGCCGCGCGTCACCAGTGACTCTCTTCCAGGGCGTGACCAGCAATGTGAGGACAGCTGCCAGCAATGTCCTGGTGGCTCTGGCAAGGACGCACTTCACCTTGGTGATGGCTGAGCTCCAGAGCCACCTGAAGGCCACGGGGGACATGTGCAAGGAGTTGGTGCTCATCACCCTGAGCAAACTCTTCAGCACCTATGGTAGAGTACCCTCAACCTCCTGACATCTGTAACTACCGGGAAAGGGGTCTCTGCCCTCCGCGTGTGACCTGCATTGAGCTGGGGGATGCAGGGCTGCAGCCCCTCCTCCCTCGCTGCCGGGACTCTGACTGTGGCCCTCTCCTTCCTCTCTGCAGCTCCACAGTGCATCCCCTTTGTGTGGCTGATGCTGGCAGGCCTGCGCAGTGTGGTGGGCCAGGTGAAGAGTGGCCAGATCCTGCGCATCGCTTGTGCTGGTGAGTGCCGGCCCCAGAGCAGGGGGCCTCAGGACAGCCCTTGCACCTCACCCTGCTGCAGACTCTCACAGGCTCCCTTTTCTCTCACTCCCTTTTTCAGAAAAATATTATTATGATTGTCTAAGTATTTTGTTATGTTTTTTCAGTTGTGAAACAGTGGCTGGATGGAGCGAAGATTCACTTGTCCGCAGGAATGCAATGCCCCTGGCCTGCCATGGAGAAAGAGCAGATCTATGAGAACCTTCGCGAGCTGCTCTTCTCCGTGATGTGGAACTGGCAAGACTGCCAGGAGGAAAAGGTGAGCACTGCTGCATTCCCAGCCCAGGATGGCAGCAGGGGCACCCGTGTCGGCAGCTCTGTCTGTGCCCAGTGGGCTGAGAGCTGAGGGGTGATGAGAGGGAGTGGGCTGGCTCTGCAAAGGCCCGGAAGTGGCTCTGTGCCAGGGAGCAGCTGCATGTCACAGCACTGTGGCAAAAAGAGCTGGGGATGAGGGTATGGGGAAAAGCTGCCTGCTCTCCAGAGCGAGCCCATCTCCTGCTGGGAGTGGGGGTGTGGGGAAGGGGAAGGGGAAGGGAAAGCCCTCTGTGTAGGAAGGGCAGACCTTCAGTCTTTGATACCGGGCCTCTGCCATCCTCTCCAGGACAAGCAGGCCGTCCTTGGGGCTGTGGCTGCCATGTTGGATGTTCTCCTGCAAGAGGAGCAGCACCAAGAGCACGTCTGGGAGCAGCTCCTCTGGCTCGTTCACCCGTGTCAGGAGATCCAAGACACCTGCAGGGTGGCCAAGGTGAGTTGTTGTGCAGGGCTCAGGGTGGACGTGGGGCCCGTGCAAGTGCCACGAGGGGTCAGGGGGAGGCAGGGAGGAGGTGGGGAGCCCTTGGAGAAAGAAGGGATGGGTGTTCAAGGGAGGTCTGAGGCTTCCTGAGCTCTTCAGTCAAAGAAGGAATGGCCTGGACAAGAGCCAGGAGGGAGCCAAGAGTCACAGGGGCTCATCTCCTGGGGATGGGAGGCTTCATCACCACCACCTGGGTGGTGGGGCTCTGAGTGCCTGAGGAGCTCTGTGCTAACAACTGGGGGGACCACAGCCAGTTGCATCTGATGGGGGAGAAGCGGGCTGCTGGGTGGGAAATGCCTGCAAATGATGCCCAAACACGGCTCGATTGAGAGCAGAGAGACTCTCTGTTGTGCTGCTGGGTGGTGGTGGGGGATAAACAAGAATGCCTGTGCAGGAGCTTCTCCCTGCAGAGAAACAATTGGGAAACAGTTTCTGCACTCACAAGTGGCTAGATGTGGCTTCATCCCTTTCTTCCTCTCCTGCTCTCTTGCAGAGCCTCACTATCTTCCTGGAGGCCTTAGGGGGCACTGCATCTGTCATTCCAAGGGACAAGTTTCTGGATGTGACGAGCGCTGTGTTCTACCAGGTAAGGGGAGCCTATCCTTGCGCCTACAGCAGTTTCCCTCTTGGCTGAGTCTCCGGAGGACTGCAAAGCCCCGATCCCCTGAATAAGGAGGCTCAGCCTTAGCTCCTGCATGCTCAAGGCTGCTCTAGAGCCGTGCATGTACTCCCGGGGATGCTGTGGGGTGGGCTGCATTTTTTCTGCCTGTCCTCTTCCCGAGAGTGCCCAGGGAGACGAGAGCGGGCAGCGCGGTGTCTTTTCCATCCTCAGTGCTGATGTGATTGTATCAAATGGACCTTGTTCCCACAGCTCTATGATGACAGCAAGCAGCACAGCGAGGCTGGTCGTGCACAGCTGACCCACTGCATCATGCTGCAGGGTAAGGAGAGGAGCCTTGGCGATGCTTGGTGGTGCCCTGACCAAAACCTCTCTCACAAACCTCAGGAATGGGTGTGTGTTGCCTGCTAATACAGTGTGGGATTTCCTCCCTGCAGCCCGGATCTGCCCAGAGGAAACCATCCTGTTTCTGCAGTCGCAGCTGGGCGATGACTGGGAGCCTGGATGCGTGGCAGCCCTGGGTCTGCTGGGTGCTCTGGCTCGCTCTGATGGTCAGTACCACGGGTTGGTCGGTACCACGCCTTGGGACTGCCAGGGCTCCCTTCTGCCATCTGCGCTGTGGCTCCGCTCATGCTTCTGCGCATCTCTTGCAGAGCCCACGATGACAGAGAAGCTGCCCCAGGTCGTCGAGGCTGTGCAGCGTCTGTGCAGCGACCCCAGCATCCGGGTGAGCTGGTTTGGGAAAAGAAAGTGCTGTTGGGGTGGCGATGCTGCTGCCAGCACAGGCAGGGCTGGGGTGACTGGAGAGGTGCTGGAGCATTGACCACACGGTCATGCTGGCTCCTGTGGGGAGAGCAGGCAGAGTGGAGCGGGCAGGTCCCTGTGCTGTGCATGGAAAGTGCACAGCCTGGTGCTAAGGCCTGGCCCTCATGTCAGAAGCCAAAGCTTCTCCTCTGCTCTTGTTGTCTCTGCTTGTGCCCAAAGGGCTGCCCTGATGAGCAGGTGGCTTCCCTTTGCCTTCGGACCAGAAAAATCACACCCACAATTGTTCTCTGGCAGGTGAGGACGGCTGTTCTGCATTTCATTACTGATCTGTTCAGTGCTAATGCCTGGAGCTGCTCAGCCTGGGATGTGGTGGGGCACATCTTCAGGGAGTTCAGCCGCACCGCGGCAAGAAGGGTAAGGACAGTGGGCAGCATCTTCTTTTGGAAGACCCGTGCTGCTCGGAGGGTGGCACAGAAGCACCGCTGGGGCCACACCTGAGCCTCCCGAGAGGCTCCTGCGAACTGAGCGTAACCAGTGTCTCATTACAACTGTTGTGCAGGCATCCGGACACCTTTCTGCCCAGGAAGCCCAGGAAGAAGGAGCTCTCCAGGAGCTGTGCATGGACGTCCTGGGATCACTGGACGTCTCTGTGAGAGGGATGTCCAAAGTAGGTCACGCTCTGCCCTGCTGCTTCTCCCTGCCCTTGCCCCACGTGTTCCTCGTCCCATTCCAAGACCCCAGGTCTCTCCTCCAATGTGCTCTGAAGCACACAGGACTCGGGGAAATTCGCAGAGTCCTCTTCCTCTGTGAGCAGAGGCAGGAATGCTGACCTGCTCAACTGCCTCGTTCCCTACAGCTCCTGTGGCCGCGGCTGCTGCTGTTTGTGGTGCCAGCGCAGTACACGGGTATGCTGATCCCAGTCTCCCGCTGTGTCTGTGCCCTGGCTGAGAGAGAGGAGCTGACAGGACGGCCGATAGAACACCTGGATCCCCATTTTGTCAGCTCCATGTTTCAAGGTAGGAGCAAAAACTCCCCCAGTGAGCTCTGCTGACCTGTGGTAGCACCCAGAAGGGACAGCGGAGGTGTGCATGGCTGGGCACGCAGTGTCTTGGAGTCTTACTCAGCACTTTTTTCTCTTTGCAGGCCCACTGCTGACGCCCCACATACTGCTGGCACGACTGCTGGTGAGTACATGCTCCAGAGGCCGGTGCCACGAGCACCCAGGGGGGAGCAGCATGGCCATGGGCAAAGCTGTTGGCTGCTCCTTGCCGGCCAGGGCAGAGCCAAGTTGCTTCCTTTTTGGGGGGAAGCAGCTGCTCTTGCTGCAGAAGTGACCCTGCTTCTCCTTGCTCTCGCTCAGGTGGTGGCAGGCAGCCCTGTTGCAGGCAGCCAACTCCAAGCCGCTGCCTTACTGCTGATGAAAAACCTCCACAGCAGGTTCCACAGAGCTGTGGGGGCCATGTGGGCTGCTGAGATCCCCCTGCTGCTGCAGTGCCTTGAAGGTAAAGTAGTGGTGGGGAGGAAGAGGCGGAGGCTGGGAAGGGGGCTGAGTGAAAATGCAGCTCTGCAGTGGCAAAGGGGAAGCACTGTGCCCCGCAGCCCAGTGCTGAGCTGTCTCCATTCCTGGGAGTCAGCTCTGAGGCCCAGGGACCTATGCCCCTGGGGATCTGCCCATTCCAGGACAGGGATGGACCCTTCACATCCCCTCCGACAGCAGCCTTGGAGCAGTTAGTTCCGTGTTCCTGCGGGGACAGTGTTTGTGGGGAGGGACAGGTCGCTGTGGAGGAGGTGCGGGTCTCAGCTTGGCTGTGTCAAGTGCCCAGGCCAAGCCAGGCTTGCAGCAGCTCTTCTTCTGTGCCTTGATCCCAAGTAAGGGTCTTTTTCTTCCTATTGCTGTGCAGGGAGAAACGAGAGCTTCCCGGGCACTGCCGAGTTTGAGCGCCGTCTGCTAAAGGTACAGCATTGCCGGGAGGCGCGGTGCAGAGAAGTGCTTGCCTGGCCCAAGTAGCCCCGCTCCCACATGAGCCACTGTGGGACAGGAGCAGCCTCTCAAGCGCTGCTGCGGAGCGGCCGCACGCCTTTGTGGCGCTGCCTCTTCCGCTCTGTCCCAAGCCGCGGGGGGTCTTAGGAGAAGAGGGCAGCTGGCTTTAATGGAGGGAACGCTGGGGGAGCTGGGAGAGGCACTGTTCTTCCAGGCACCTCTCCCCAGAGGGCTGCAGCAACTTGGGAGTGAGGGAAGAGGCAAAGGGCAAGGGAACATTGTCTTCTCCTGCTCTCCAACAGTTCCTGAGGGCGTCAGTGGACACCGTAGATGATGAGGCGTGGGCCGAGGCCCTGAGCAGTGAGCTGAGCCGGCGACTGAGCAGCTCTGCCAGCAGCTCTGCAGAAAAGGTGAGTTTCCCCTGGCTCTACCCAGCGGTGCAGCTGCAGGTGTCCAGCTGGGGCTGGGGCTGCAGCTGGTGCTCTGCCCACGCGGGATGCTGATGCTGCTTCCCTCCCAGTCTGTGCCCCCCAGAGGGCCTTTCCCTGCAATCTGCCCGGGGACGGCTAAAGCTCGGCCCCGCAGCTGCTCTCAGAGACTCCCAGGGAGCGTGGGTCCTCCCCACCTGGCCCTCCCCCAGCAGGTTAAGCTGCTGCCACATCTCAGCTTCTTCCTTCCCTTCCCATGCAGTCGTTCCTGTACAAGGCTCTGGGCACAGTGCTGGCATCCTGCAAGGGAGTCCTCCACGTCCGGGAGAAGCTGCTGCAGCACCTGGCGGAGGCAAATGCGGAGGAACCGTGTGAGGCCCAGGTGAGCTCTGAGCTCTCCTCCAGCTCCTGCGAGCATCCCTGCTCTGGCCCTGGGGCAGAGGGTTTCTCCTGGCCCTGCTGCGGGCCTTTTCAACCTCTTCACTGCTGCCATTTTGCTCAGAAGAGGACCTGTAGATTCAGGGCTGTGCCAACGGCCCCTTGTTCTTTTGTGCAGGGAATCATCGCTCTTCTCAGCCACGCTGCTGAGAGTAACTTCCACACAGTCCTGGCCACGCTCACCACGTTTGCGTCCAGGCTGTGCAAAGGCCGCAATGCCAGGATTTCCAGGAGCAAGAAGGTAAAGCGTTACGGGTTTCCATCTTGGCATTCTTCGGCCTTATTTTCCCTGCAGCTCCTGCCTTGGGAGCCCAGGTGCATCGCGGGGCACTGGGGGCCGTTAGCGAGTGTCTCAAGGCATTTCTTCCCACACAGATGGAGCTGGACAGCACGAGAGCTCATGCCACACGCAGTGCTCTCATGCTCGCCCACGGCAGCGTGGCACTGCGTGCCTCCAAGGAACAGCTGCTCGCCCACCTGGAGGGAGACATCGTGGGCAACATCCTGATGCTCTACAGCTGCAGCTGCCGGGTGAGAGCTCAAAGCATGCCAGGGTGTCTGAGCGCCCAGCTGCCGCCCCTCCACGTGGAGGGATGCTGAGATGGGCCTTCCCTTTGCCAAGGTCCCTCGGGGAAGGGGGTGTGTCCACATGAAGATCCAAGCCGTTCCCTTAGTGTTGTCTCCACGTGTCCCCGTGGCAGCCCTTGTCCCTTCCCGCAGTTCAAAGAATGTTCTTCTCTCTTGCTCCTCAGGACTTGCAGAACAACCTCGCGCTGGTGCAGAGCATCACCGACAGCAGCTCTGCCTTCCAAGCTGTGGGTGATTCTGCAAGCTTTAACCGCTCCTTGAAGAGCAAGCTGCTGGAGATCCTGATGGTGAGTGCCTAGAGACAGGGCTGTCTGCAGAGGAGTTCTGGGCTGCGCCACAAGGCTCGCTTCCCTGGGGGCATACAGGTGTCCAGCAGCCACACGTCTCCAGCTGGTGGGGACCTTGGGTGCTGGCAGGCAGCGGCTGGGCAGCGGGCTAGGTGCACCAGCTGTCAAGCTGCTGCATCCTGCAGTGCTTCCATGGGAGAGTGATGGGGCTGGTGTGTGGCAGTTGTGCCTGTCTCGGGGCCGGGTGGAACAGCTCTTGTGTGCCCCTTGCCCACTTTGACACTGTCTCTCTGGGACTTGCAGGACCTGATGAAGAAGTACTACTCGGGCATGCCTGTCTCCCCAGTGCCTCTGAAGGTGGTTCTGGCCCTGGAGCAGTTGAGGTAAGGACTGAGGTTGCAAGTCAGGATAGTGGTCCCCATTTTGGGTAGCTCCTGAGGGCCTGGAGGGGGCAGGGAGGGAGGAGCCACATCTACAGGAGAGACGGCTGGGCTGTTGTGCCCAGCGAAGTTGAGGTTTGGGGCAGGGAGAAAGGCGCTGGTGCTTCTGTCCCCTGGCAGGGAAGAGAAGGGAGAGCTGGGGTCTCCCACCCTCCAGAGCGGGAGGTGGTTCATTGCTGCTGGGGAGGAGGTGGGCGCTGCTGGAACTGAAGACAGTGCTCAGCAGCATGAGCTGGGGATATTGGCTTTGTAGCTGTTGATTAGGAGAAATTCAGAGGTTGCCTGAACCAGCCTGGAGAGCACTGGTAGAGGCCCTTTCTGATTTCTCTTCCTTTTTTCCTCCTCTCAGCAAGCTGAAGCCCTCTTTTGAAAGCAAGGACATGCGTGAGATGCTGGTCCTGTGCTGCAAGAACGTCGTGACACATCCTTCAGCAGAGATGATGCTGAAGATCAGGAAGTCACAGCACGCAGCACAGTACCTGCAGGTAACCTGCCGTAACTTTCCCGGCCCCCTCTCGGTCGGAGCCCTACCTCAGCACACACACCCTCTGCTCTGGCAGCAGCCGTGATGCTACACGTCACTCCCCTCTTCTGCTTTCAGCTTCAGCAAACAGCACTGAAAGCTCTGGGCCGGCTCATGGTGGTCCTGCTGGAGACAGAGCCCAGCGGTGGCTTCTTTCAGAACATAGTCCACGTGAGTATGTGCTGCGGGAGCAGCAGTGCCGGTGCTCAGTGAGGCGGGAGGCCTTGAGGGAAAGTGCTGGGAAAGGAGGGACAGGGAGAGGGGTGGCAGGAAGGGAAGGAAAAGACGTCCTCAGTGAGACAGATGCTCTACCCCAGGTCCTGCAGAAATCTATGACATCAACCAATGTGTGGGAGCGCAAGAGGGCCCTGCAGACCTGCTCCCAGCTGCTGGCTGCTTGTGAAGAGCTTCAAGTGAGTAAAGAGCCCCACCGCATGCCCCCTGCTCCCTCCCCGGTGCCCCTGAGCTGGAAGGTGAGCTCCGCCCAGCTGTGCGTGCTGTGTCACGGCGTGGGGAAGGCACAGATGGGAGAAGCTGGGGAGAGCTGGGGCCGTCTACAGCTTTGTTCCTGCCTCTCACCCCTGCAGAGAGGAGATGCCTGTGAGCACTTTGGCTCCTTGGTGGGATTGCTGGCGCCTCTGACGTGTGACCCCATGCCCGCATCCCGCCAGCTGGCCGTCACCTGTCTGACCTCCCTTCTGCGAATCCAAGGTGAGTAGAGCAGGCGTGCTCCAGCCCTCTGCCCTCCTCCCTAGCACTCGCAGAGCCCCACGGGCTGGGCCCTCTTGACAGGAGGGAGAGGCACCGTGCACAGTTCTCCTCTTGTCCCCATCCTGTCCTCTGTCTCTCCACCGTGGAAAGCGGTCCTATTTCCAGAAGCATGACTTCCCTTTTCTCCCTGTGCTCTTTCCAGCCAAAGCAGTCCACACAGTCATTGAGACAGGTGACATCAAGGGCCTGTGCGAGGGGCTGCATGCCTGCAGCATCGCCTCTCAGCTCCAGATCACGTCCAAAATGGCAAGAGTAAGTGGACCCAAAAAGGGGTGGTGGGATCTCTGTCCGTGGAATTCTGCATGGCCCTATGCTGCCCCCAGCCTCTCACACCATTTCCAAGATGAGCTGTCACCCTGAGACCGCTTTTCTCAGCAAGTAGCAGGAGGCTCTGAGCTATGTCTGGCCTTCAGGCAGCCAGTGCAAAGAGCTGATGCCATGACGTGTGTTTGTGTGTGTGTGTTTGTGTGCATGTGTGACTGTGGCTGCTGGGAGGTAGGCTTTGCATGTAAGCAAACACCATGGGTGCAGAAGCTGAGAGAAGGCTCAACCGCCTTCCGTATCAACAGCAGGGTACAGACAGCAGGAGCGCTGTGATTGCCGCCTGAATGAGCGGCAAGCCGCTGAGCTAAGAATGCCCTCAAGACTGCTTTGTGTTTGGAAGAGCTGCAGCAGAGCAGTGATGGGATCTCTCCCGCTTCTCGTTTCTCGGCAGATTGTGTGCAGAAACTTCCCCATCGAACGCACCGTTGACTTCATGGCGGCCATCAAGGAGACCATCCGGAAAGCCAGCGGAGTGCGCGTGCGTGCGTGTGGGAAGTGGATGACCACCTTCCTGCAGATGCACGGGAAGGACATCAGTTGGAACGTAAGAGACTTTCTCCCACGTGTCTTGGACTTTTTCTGGCTGTTGCACGTGGTTAGGCCCTGCAGGATGCAGGCCAGGTCCAGGATACAGCAAGTCATTCTTCCTCCCCTTCTTCTTTCAGGTGCCACCGATCCTCTACATCCTGCGCAGCATCACATCGTTTGCGCAGCAGAGCACGTTCCTGCCCTTCCTGTGCCAGGCGGTGGTCATCCTCACCCGCTGTCACACAGAGGCCGTGATGAGCAACTTCTCCCGGCCGCTTGGGCCAACAGACAGGTACTGGCACTCCCGCCTTTGCTGTGCCTGAGGTCACAGCTGTAGCTGGCCTCTGCCAGAGGAATCCAGGGAGGAGGCAGCTTTGAGTCTGTTTGAGGTCACAAGTCACAACCGGAGACTCTCCTTTTTCTAGTGAGACGTGGAAAAGAATAAGAGAGTTCTGCCTTCAACGCTGGAGCCGGTAGAAGAACAAAGAGAAAGACAAAGAGGAAGAGGAAGAGAGCAGGAGGAGGAGGAGGAGGAGGAGGAGAAGGAGGAGGAGGAGGAGGAGGAGGAGGAGGAGAAGGAGGTGGAGGAGGAGGAGGAGGAGGAGGAGGAGGAGGAGGAGGAGGAGGAGGAGGAGGAGGAGGAGGAGGAGGAGGAGGAGGCGGAGGAGGAGGCGGAGGAGGAGGAGGAGGAGGAGAGCAGAGGGCGAGGCGAGGCAGGGCGAGGCGAAACGAAGAGAAGCGAAGCAAAGCAAAGAAAGAAGCGAAGTGAAGAGAGAAACGAGCGAAGCAAAGTGAGAAGCGAAGCGAAGCAAAGAGAGAAGCGAAGCGAAGCAAAGAAAGAAGCGAAGTGAAGAGAGAAGCGAAGCGAAGCGAAGAGGGAAGGGAAGGGAATGGGAAGGCAGGGGATGGGAGGGAAGGAAAGTGCTAAAAAAAATTGTATCATTTATTAAAATTCAATAAATGCCAAAATAAATGCCAGAAAGTTTTAGGCCGTTACTCCCTGTGCTCTTGTTACACACCATCAAAAAGAGCCTGGTCTCACCCATTTGCCTCCCACCTTCCTTTAGATAGCTATAAATATTTACCAGATCCCCTCTCAGTGTCCTTTTCCCCAGGCTGAACGGAGTGCGGTTACTCAGCCTTTCCTCACATAGGAGGCTCCCAGTCATCCTTGTGGCCGTTCTCTGCTGGACTCCTTCTAGGAGGTCCCTGTCTTTTAACTTAACTTAATTGAGGTGCCCAGAACTGGGCACAGCCGTGTAAATGTGGCCTCACCAGTGCAGAGTAGAGGGGGAGGATCACCTCCGTCGATGTGCTGGCCAAGCTCTTTTGATGCCAACATGCAGTTGGGCGATTCCACAAGGGCCGTTTTAACTTTCTGTCAGTTTCCAAGAACATTGTTACAGAGACTGGTATTTTCAGGGACTGCTATATGCTTGCATCCTGTGCAAGAAGGTGGTATTAGTGCCTAATCCACCTAAGTGTGATTTTGCCTTTCTTGAGTATGTTGTTACTACTACTTTTAAGTTGTTTAGGACAATATTAGTGCTTGAGGAGATAATGGCTTTTTGGTTGTTAATGTTGTTTAGGAGTTTATTGTTCCCGTGCATTTTATGGCATGTATTTCTCAAAGCTTTTAATCATTATTTTACCACTTTTCCCTCCTAGCCTGCTTACGGCAGGTCAAGGAAGGCACGTGCTTGAAGAGCAAGCTGCTCACGTATGCATTGGATGTCCAAGAAAACGTTGTTTTATTACAACGAGAAAGCCTGAGAGTTTGAAATTATCTTGTGGCAGAAGTCAGTTTCCCATTTAGCCAACTACACTTTGAATCAGACTTTTCCTGGGACAAGAGAAAGGGATGGCATTTTTCAGATTCAGCTGTTTCTGGAATATCCCTTTTAGGGCAATCCATTCTTTTTCTTGAACAGTTCTGTGTCTATGGAAGTTAGTTGCTCGTGGCCAGATTGTAAAACAGGATGGTGAAGCACCTAACATACCTACAGTGAAAGCTAGTTCAGTGAAGAGTATTTCCAATCTTTTTGGCCACTGCAGAACACGATGAATTTCATGAAAAATGAGGATAGGAAATAGGCAATTTCTCCAGGAAGCATTCAGTAGCTCGTAGACTGGGCTGGCTTGCTGCTGTACCATCAGAATTTGTCATTTATAAATTATAAATTCCCAAACTCTTCACTCATTAGATTGACCATAATCTTTATTTGACTTACAAAGATGGAATGTATTATCCAAACTTCTCAAGTATATCATTTTTATCAACTCTTTCAGGTGATTTGATTTTTACCAGATAAACAACAATAGGCCATTTTTGTCTCTAAAGGCATACTGACTCTTTTCTCCTCAGCATGACGCTGACTTTTTCAGGATAGAAGTTAATTACATTTTTGATAAACAGAATTAGTGAGATCACACTCAGACAAGCACAGAATTACCATTCTGAATATGTGGTTTACAAATGGAGATGCAACAGCCTTTGTTGTCAGGAAAGTCCTTGCTTTGCTGGCTCAGCTCACAAATGAAATCTCACATCACCAAGTAGTGTTTGGAGTGATCTCTTCTAGCATCTGCTGGGACTTTGTCAGCTACGGTGCATGCTTGTATTTCTTCTAACTTTCCACAGGAAAATGCTCAGTTTGAACAGGAGCTGTTTAGAAATGCCAGTCGCACAAGTGGAGGTAGGAAGGTAGGTGCCAATATGTCTCGCTCCAATTTCTAGGAGGGAGAGGAGGTTCTTTTGTAATCTATATACCCGGCGTGAGATGAAGAAGCAACGGTTCCAATGTTGGTCCGACCAGTTTATTACAAATCTTAATCAGGGCAATGGGGAAGGGGAGGACGGACACTATTATGATTAGGGCAATGGGGAAGGGAAGGAGGGCGATAGAAAAGATAGAAGAGAAGAAGCAAGGAGTCTTTATAGGCAGCAAGAGGGACATAGTCACCACCATGGATCCAGCGAGGTTCGTAGTTCCATCTTTGATCCTCAGTAGCGGTGGGTCGTCGGGCAGAGTTGTTCTGTTGACCACGAGGGCGACGCACGACCATGGCGATGATGGCCCCTTTTCAATGCTTTCAAAGTGGTTGAGTCAGCTGTCTTTGCAGTGACAGCTCAAATCCAAAGTGGTTGAGCCAGCTCTCCTTGGAGTGGCAGCTTCTGGCTCTGGGATCTCAGCAGGAAACTCCTTTGCTCTTATCTTCCTGGCCTTGCCAGCAGATAAGGGAGAGCAGGGAGGCGCCAACTTGTACCTTGCCTTCGCAGGATACAATGGCATTGTCCCCCAGTCTTCCCTAGCAAACAGGAGTTATTTGGTAACCGGCCAGATCTTTTGCCAGTAAACAGTCCTGAGCACTGTCTTCCGAAGGCAAACAGCTCCAAAGATGTAAAATTGTCCACACAGCGATGTTGATTGCCACACAACATCCATCACTTGCCTCCTCAACAAAACACCTAAGGAAGCAAGCTTGGAGCCAAAAAAAACAAAGAAGGATTCTCACACAATATCAACTCCATTATTTTTGCAACTTGAATGGCGTGTCACTCGTAAGTCCCTCATATTCAGAGACTGTACATGAGTTTGAATAGCTGAGTCAAGGAACACTGTTTTCACAGTTCATGCCATCAGTTGAAGAAAGCGGTGCTTCTTTTATCAGCTCTTCAAGATCTTGTTTTTTAATGTGTGCTGCCAACAAGAAGGGAACACTCTTCAATTTTTCTTCCAACAGCTGTCTCTTATAGCTCTCCAGAACTTGTATGGTGGAATACATTTTGTAGGTTATGCAGTCAATAGGCAAGTGAGCATCTCCACCCCTTTTAATTCTCCTTGGTCACCTAGCAGAGAACAATCTTTACAAACCAGTCTTCTGTGCTTTATTGTCAGCAGTTGTGCTGTTATTAAAAATGTACGTACGCTGTTTTTCAGATCAGTAATTTGGAAGTCTGTGCAGTGTGAAGTATTACTTATAGTGCACGACATCCTCATTTTCTAACCCTGTACACAGCCAAGTTACATTCTGTGTGTGTGGACAATAGGAAGAGAAAGAATGTTAGGTCTTAATGATCAAAATAATGCAGATTTTATTTTCCCAGTCGATAGAATTACACAAGAAATAGCCTCACCCACTGCTTCTGGTGATTCCAGTGGCTTGATCTATGAATACTGCTATGTACGTTCAGAAGCGTAGATGTGTATGGAGGACTGAAAGCATTATGTATGTGAGGGCCTAGACCTATTTCCAAGGTGGTGCTTGACAGATCCACAAGATAACAAGAAAGCTGTAGCGTGTAGCTCTTGTCTGGGGAATATATGGTAGTGGATGTATGTGGATGGTAAGTCTTAAGGCCAAAGTCATTATCTGACTGCTGCATGTCTCTGATCAACATTGGTACTGACAAAATTGGTACTTGTGCTCCTTGCACTTGTAGAGCAGAGATGTCTGATAATGAGTGAGTGGGAAAACAGAGCAAGCAGAGGGAGAGAGGTGTCTCTAATAAAGGATGAAACTTGCTGGAGGCGGTTTTGGAAACCAGCAATATATCTAATAGATTTCTGGAGGGGGTTAGGGACATCAATTGTGGTGCCTCCTGTGGTTGATCAGGTTGGTCAGTTCCAATGCTCTCCTCCTCCGGCTCAGTTTGGAGCCTGTCTCGTTCCATTATGACGGTATCTAGCTCAGATTGGAGGGTGTGTTGTTGAGATTGAAGATTGTCGAGTTTGGACTGCAGGGAGTCTTTCTCAATTCGGAGGGCATCTCTCTCAGATCGGAGGTTTTTTCTCTGGAGCAGGAGACTCTCTCGCTCATTTTGAGCTCCCTTCCAACTCAAATCATTCTATGATTTCAAAGAGCATTCTTAGTGTTGAAAATGACTGTAAAGAAAGATGCATTGTAAATTTGATAATGCAAATAGCAGTTAATTATTTCTTTTTCTTTGGATGGAAAACTGTGCATAACTATTGCATAAATTATACTAAATAGTTCATAAATTTCATAAAATTTCATACTAAAAGTTCATAAAAGTTCTCAGTGTCTTGAGGAAATTATTCCTAGATTTAAAAACCTTGGGCATAGCAGAAATTGTAGCATGAAATAGCGTGCATTTATACCAAATCTTTGGCTACCAATATTTACTTACCAAGTTGAAGTACAGCACTGTTCTTAGTATCTGTAATATACATTAATGTCAGCTATAAATTTTGTGATCAGACGTCAGTGCTTAGCTGAACTTGTCTCAAGCACAATACCTACCCATGGCTTAAGACTCTACACAACCCAAATATTAGTGCTGTGGTATGTGCCTCATGTTTCTTTAGCAATTACCAAGTAAAACATTGTATTTAGTTGCCAAATATGTAATAATTTTTTAAAATTAGCTCTATGGCTATTGTAAAATTTAGCATAAGATACTTTGCAATTTATCATTTCAGGATTCATTTTTTCAGAAGAAAACACAATTATTGACTCCAAGATATTTCAGTATTGCTTTACTCTTATTACTGAGAACAACTTTTTATTAAAGCTGTCCTTCCACCTTCAGATGTAAAATCTATTTACAAGATACTTTCCCACTTTTCATTCCCGTTTCATATAGTTAATTGTAATGGAGAGTTTGGTGGTTCACAGATACTTAAAGTCCTCAAACCTACCTTGGATCAAAAATGAGCAAGTAAACTGCTAATAATTGAAAAAACAGTTGAAGAGCTGAACTAAATGGTCACTAATTAGTCTTCTGTGGACAACTAATGAAGTAAAAAGTTGCTGTTCTTGGCAACTAGGCAATGTAAAGTATACTGATAAATAGTTAATGCCCCTTCAAAAGGAAATCAAGATACATATCTGCAATGTCTCAAATGAGATGCATCAGTCTGCAACAGAAATTTCAGCTTTCAATGCTGTGAATAAGAAACTTTCACAAAGAATTGATTTTAGTTTTCATGATTATGAATTAAGACTTGTTTTTTTTTTGTTGTTTTTTTTTTCCTTGTTTTTCTGGTAGCTGACAAGATAAGTCTATTCAAAATACAACCATGACTATACTAAGAAAACTGTGCTAATAGAAGTATCTCATCCCATTCTTACACATTCTTTCTTGTGCTGCATAATTTAGTTATTCTTCTACAGAAATTTACCTAAAATTAGGTATGTCCTTAAGTCTATATACAAGTCCTTCATATTATCTAGCATGTGTCTGCAGACTCACTGGG
Source organism: Tympanuchus pallidicinctus (assembly GCF_026119805.1). Classification (NCBI taxonomy): domain Eukaryota; kingdom Metazoa; phylum Chordata; class Aves; order Galliformes; family Phasianidae; genus Tympanuchus; species Tympanuchus pallidicinctus. Next base: position 164,700 of record NW_026294796.1, read on the forward strand.
CCCCACCTGGAGTATGGCATTCAGGTTTGAAGACCCCAGCGCAGGAAAGATGTAGAGCAGTTTGAGAGAGTTGAGAGGAAGCCGTGATGGTGATCAGAGGGCTGGAGCACCTCTGCTACAAAGACAGAATGAGGTAGTTGGGTTTTATCAATCTGGAAAGAGAAGGCTCTGATGAGACTTCATTACGGTCTTCCAATATTCAAAGGGAAATTACAAACATGAGGGAAATCAACTTCTTACGTGAGTAGATAGTGATAGAACAAGAGGCAATGGTTTTAAACGAACAGAAGGAAGATTTAGAGTAGATGTCAGGGGGAAGTTTTTTCACAGACAGTGTGTTGTGGCTCTGGAAGAGGTTGCCCAGTGAAGCTGTGAATGCCTCATCCCTGGAAGTATTCAAGGCCAGGGTCCTAGACACCCTGAAATAGTGCTTGATCGAGTGGTTGACAACTCTGCCCCTGGTCAAGCAGGGCCCCCTTGTCTTTGAGGCCCTTTCCAACCCAGGATATTCTATGACTCTATGATTTTCCGATTCTATGATTGTTTTCTATATTTATGTTTTTCCCAAAATCTGGGATGAAATGAATAATCTACTAGAATTCCAAATTATTTCAACATTAAAATCACAGATCTTTTGTCATATCAGTGGATAGATCAGAAGTTTTCCTTTTTTTCCATTCAGCATATGAGAAGCCAACAGTATTTAGTCACATTTATTTCTTTTTCTTTTGCTCACTTTTCTTGAGAGATTAAAAGAGAAAACAAGAAAATCTAAATATAAATACGAAGTAAGACTGCTGATCTAGCTTGATTATATATAGATTTGGAGGTGCTAGAAGGAATTCATTTGAAAAATATATCATCACATGAAAAGGAGAATAACAATTTTATTTGTATATCTCATAATTCACTCTTAGTTTTAATTTTTAATTTTATAGTGAAGCTTAAAACAAAACATTTATATGAAATACATCAGTTATTCCAAATAGCAGCAATTAATACATTTGACTTTTTTGCTTGCCATGTACTTAAAATATATTTCATAATTAGAGTAGAAATTAAGTATCACTACATTGTTATGCATAATGTAATCTCAGATGGGAAAATGAAATCACTGAACATGTTTTTGATTTTGAAGAAAATCAGTAAATGACCAAATTTAACAAATAACACTGAAAGACACTGGAAAATATTTCTGGAGGGACACTAAGAATTTTCTCTTTTTGACTCTAGAGGTTTGATAAAATTCTACCTACAAAAAAAGTAATAAACAGGCATATTCTCCTACCAAGTTAGAATTAAGTCAAACTTACCTGCCTGTATTTATATTATGAAGCAGGGAGGGAGCTTATAAGTTTGTTTTTTGTTTTGTGTATATTGCAAGAGAAATGTTCTAGCTAGTCTGTTTATTTTGAAACCTATGAAGATGATTTTTTTTTATTTATTTTTTTTAATCCAGGCATTTGAAATTCTTGATTTCAAAGTTATGTAATAACAACATTTTTCCATGGCTGGACAGTTTAAGATTAAACCACAAGGGATTCTCCAGCATAATCACATGAACTTAGGTCAGACTAAGTTAGCAGCTCATTGATCTCAGGAGTGCTGAGGACTCCAATAACAGTTTGAGAAGCTCACTGGCCTCAATGGGTAGCATCTTTTCTCCATACATCAGGAAATAGAATAAGCAATTTTTTCAAGTTAATGAAACTTTGTCTATCTAGATAGGCTCTGTGGTTCCAATATCAACAGCAACAAAACACAAAACAAAACAGTAATGCAGCAGAGTTCTAAAGGCTGTTATACTTCTCAGTATCACAAATAAACATGCAATTCTAGGGAAGATTTACATAAACATGAAAATGTGTATCAATTTCAGATAGACTTTGGCAATCTAGACACATAACACAGACAGTTGAATAGCTTGAGTCCTATAAAAGTTGGGAAATATTGTTTGTTTCAAATTTATTTCCAATTGTCTACAAAAATCTAGTGTTACCTGCTTTCTCTGCTGTGCAATATTTTTTTTCCCCACAGACCAGTGGGAAATCATCAGAAATGCTTGCAGAACGCTGCTTTTTAAAAATAAAATTTAAGTTAAAAAAGACATGGAGCAGTTACCAATTCTTGATTTAATATGAGCCCATGAACAGTATAAAATCATACTGTAAAATTAATTCCAACAGATTACTAGGTGACAAAATGAGAAAATTCACAGAGGCAGAGGACACATCAATTTCTGCCATGCTTCAGTGATGCTGATATATTTATTTAAATCCAGGCAGGGTGGTAAACTGTAAGTCAGCTGCAGGCAAATCTGGTCATTGAACGTCATTTAAAAATTGATAGCTACAACCAATACTAGTTGTACTGAATAAAAATTGGACAAATATAACTTTATCAGATTGGTGTGCACCAAGATTCATAATGTGAAAACAGAAAATCGGAGTGGTTCATGCTTTTCTCTTAAATTTTATTTGCTAGGAATAGATGAAGTTCTTCTACTGCAGTTCTGAACTTACATATAACAATAAGTATTCAGCAAATCTTTCAAACAAACATTTTAATGAGTACTAATGTTCTGAAGGGAAACAGTCTGACACTGAGTATTATTGCTAAGCTCTAGAAAAAAATGCTAACAAATTATCATTTATTTGCAGATGGTTATTTTATCTGTATTCTTTTGTTTCAATTCATGCCAAATTTTATATAATAAATCTGTATTTCTAATTCACCAGAGTGAGTGCTAAGTGCTACATTACCCTTCCTGTAATGCACTGATGATGCAGTACTTTCAGTCATCCCACATCAAGAGACCATTAAAAGCTTTCAAGAAGATACTGATGTATCAGCTGGAGAGAAACACATATTAGGAAATAATATTCTCTACTATGTTGTTTGTTACACAGTGACAATTTTTGAAATATCACTTGAGTCCACTCAGATTTTACTGGTTTAAAACTGTCTCCCCTTAGTATATACTAGCTAAAGAGGAACACACTCATGGCAAATAAAATGTCTCCATAGAAACAAACAGAACAAATTGTGTAGTTGTGGTTGAAACTAATTGTACCAAGAAACAGAATGAAAGCCATTCTAATGTTTAAAAATAATCATATATATATGAGCTTGTGTGCAAGGAATGCAGTCTAATTTCCCCTGTGGCTCATAGTTCCTCATCCTCTGGGGCTCACGTTTTTGTTTTGCAGTGGGTATAGTTTTTGTGTGCACAGATGTTGGGGAGAAATTATTTGCAAAGCATAGAAAGCACATGATCAGGCTGAGCATGAGTTAATTACACATATTATGATTTGAAATGGTCCTTCCTCCAAATATGGGCAATGTTTCCACTATGGTTATAAAGCAATTGTTTTTAGATCTTTTTGTTATGCATTTGTTAACATAACAGAACAAAATCTGTCCTAATGAGGCACAAAGTAAGTGTCTCGAATTTTAAAGTTAAAAATAATAATAAAAAAATACCTAATTATTTAATTCATATTGGTCTCTTTATTCTTACCACATAGTATGTGATAAAACAGTATGGCTTCAAAAGCTCCCCAAACTGAAGTCTTTGAAGCACCTGGAAGCTTTCTTTATATGCAAACACTTAATCCCAAACTCAAGAGGCCTTCATTCTTAAACTGAATGATTTAGTCTCAAATATAGTTCCTCATGGACTTTCAGGGGAACATTGAAATTGTATTTGATTTACAAACAGGAAGAAAATTTCCTGCTACTATTATTTTACATTTCCCATTTCTCTGTTAGTTTAATGAAAAAAAAAAAAAAAGAAACAAACAGAAGTGGGAGTAATAATCTCCAGCAATCCTCTTTAAATATTCTGTCAGCCTCAGGTATTGTAAACTTCTGTTAAAAAAGTTGTGAAACTCGTCTATGTACAAGTTAAGATGCAATATAAGAAATAATCCCATTGGCAAGAAGGGAATATCAGAGGACCTCTCTAGTGCACAATTAAAACAGACCTGTTTATCTTCCATTTGAGGAACTAGTTCAAAATCCACAAAAAATTGTATTTTGACATACATTCTTGAATCCTAACGAATCTCAAAGGCAAGGACTGTACACTAGAAAACATAAACCTAAGACAAACACATCCACCATGTAGAAGGAAAATTGTATTCAGAAGGACAACAGTGTATACATCATGAAATTTGAATAGCAAAGAAACGATTCTTATAAAATGTATCCACACTTCCCTCTAAAGTATGAAAGCTATTGATCATTTATTTGCTGTCACTATGCGTAACTTCTGTGCAATTCAGTGTTTTATGGAATATCAGCTAAACTTGAGATTAGATCTTTTTTTCTAGTTATTTTTTATAGAATTAATAAACTATTTCAGAGTACAATAATCTAGTTCAGGAACTTGTACTGCTAATAATAATTAAATTGGTTTAGTGTGTAAAGGCTGCACACAAGCCTCCACATTAAATGACATCAGTCAGCTATGTTGCATTTATAGAAATGTTAGCCTTCCTTATTTTTTTCTAAACTATAAAACAAGTTATTTATTGATGACTGGAATGATATTTCAGTGAGAGGTATTCACAAGACAAATCCTGTGTTCCAAAATGAGTTACCTCCTAGCAACATACAGATCAGTTGAAAATCCTTAGAACATTGATATTTTTCCATTTTGTCTAATCTTTACTGTATTTTCTGCAAATTCATTAAACATCTCCAATGCATTACTTGTTAAAGTACATTTAACACAAAAAGCAGTTTTATGTAATTAAGGATCGCATGTAAGGATCACTTGTCTAGTCTTCTGGACTCATGAAATGAGCTCATTTTGACTAAAATAAAAGTTGATTTCATTTCTTGAGAATGAAGAGAAAAACAAAACAAAACTAACAAAACAATCACTTTTGTAATTTATATCTTTACCGAAAACTGGAATGGTCCTAAGGATGAGGCTCTCGTGACTTCCTAAGGCCTCACAGTTAGGATACCCTCACAGCTTCCTCAGGCTTCAAAATTAGAAAATGTGTACATACTTCACATTTAGCATTTGGGGAAGCATTTTAACTTTTGAAAGAATAAATAATGCTTTAAATTTTGGCGATTGCTAGAATTTTTTGCTATTTTTTTCTTTGACCACTCAGTTGAAAAGGTGAATGTTCAGAGAAAAGATAACATTTAATTTTGATTTAAAATTGATATTATTTCTGATCTGCATAAACTTTATAATTGTCTGGAAAATTATTCCTTGAATGATCAAGCACTTGAATGTACCTATTTCTCTAAAATAATATAAAGATTAACAAAAATGTTTTGACTTCACTGGGCCAAATGAAAAGAACATTGAGCCAATAGCAATTTAGGAGGAGACTATCTAGAGGGCTTTCACAAGACAATTTTTTTCTTAAAAATATGCTTACCACTGTGTTCCACATGTGATGATCAGCCAATGCAGACCTTAAAAATGGATTTCCTCAATTAGCAGTCCCACAATCCTTTGTTGGTGTCTTCTGATGCATATGTACTGAAATGTAGCAATTGCCTCAAGAATGGATCTCAGGTCAAATTTATCACTTATTTACACTCTTTTCCAAATAGCTTTAGGGCTTGCTTAAACAATATAGTGCACCTGCTGAAATTTAAACTTTTTCCAGATCCTGATCATCTTCCTTTCTATCTTGTACAGCACACTTCTGTTAGCATATTTTCCATTACAGTCCCTCTACTGGATTCATATCTAGCAGAAAAAACAGCCTGGTGTATTTCTTAGGAAGACTTTGACTTCATCTGTCAAGATAATGTGTGCTTTGTGTCAACCCAACTTTTGTTTGCCTATTCAATGACAGAAGAGTGTGAAATTTTGAGAATACCAAGAACTTCAAGCATCTCAGGTGATGTTTTGGTTTAGGAAACTTGATTCAAGAACTATTTCAACAGCATCTGATCTAACCACCTCAAAA